>NC_134411.1:29333770-29603770 GCF_038048845.1 Mixophyes fleayi
CCTCCTCCTCCTCCCCCCCCCTACAAAAAATTGAAGAGAGTTATGCTGTCAGCAACAAAACAGCAAACAACTCTGCCTTCTAAAGAGAAATTATCACAAATCCCCAAGGCGAGTCCAAGGGTGTTGGTGGTTGTCAAGCCTGACCTTCCCATCACTGTACGGGAAGAGGTGGCTCGGGAGGAGGCTATTGATGATGTAGCTGGCGCTGTGGAGGAACTTGATGATGAGGATGGTGATGTGGTTATTGTAAATGAGGCACCAGGGGGGGAAACAGCTGATGTCCATGGGATGAAAAAGCCCATCGTCATGCCTGGTCAGAAGACCAAAAAATGCACCTCTTCGGTCTGGAGTTATTTTTATCCAAATCCAGACAACCAATGTATGGCAATATGTAGCTTATGTAAAGCTCAAATAAGCAGGGGTAAGGATCTTGCCCACCTAGGAACATCCTCCCTTATACGTCACCTGACTAACCTTCATAGTTCAGTGGTTAGTTCAGGAACTGGGGCTAGGACCCTCATCGGTACAGGGACACCTAAATCCCGTGGTCCAGTTGGATACACACCAGCAACACCCTCCTCGTCAACTTCCTCCACAATCTCCATCAGATTCAGTCCTGCAGCCCAAGTCAGCAGCCAGACTGAGTCCTCCTCAATACGGGATTCATCCGAGGAATCCTGCAGCGGTACGCCTACTACTGCCACTGCTGCTGTTGCTGCTGTTAGTCGGTCATCTTCCCAGAGGGGAAGTCGTAAGACCGCTAAGTCTTTCACCAAACAATTGACCGTCCAACAGTCGTTTGCCATGACCACCAAATACGATAGTAGTCACCCTATTGCAAAGCGTATAACTGCGGCTGTAACTGCAATGTTGGTGTTAGACGTGCGCCCGGTGTCCGCCATCAGTGGAGTGGGATTTAGAGGGTTGATGGAGGTATTGTGTCCCCGGTACCAAATCCCCTCGAGATTCCACTTCACTAGGCAGGCGATACCAAAAATGTACAGAGAAGTACGATCAAGTGTCCTCAGTGCTCTTAAAAATGCGGTTGTACCCACTGTCCACTTAACCACGGACATGTGGACAAGTGGTTCTGGGCAAACGAAGGACTATATGACTGTGACAGCCCACTGGGTAGATGCATCCCCTTCCGCAGCAACAGCAACAGCTGCATCAGTAGCAGCATCTACAAAATGGCTGCTCATGCAAAGGCAGGCAACATTGTGCATTACAGGCTTTAATAAGAGGCACAACGCTGACAACATATTAGAGAAAATGAGGGAAATTATCTCCCAGTGGCTTACCCCACTTAGACTCTCATGGGGATTTGTGGTGTCAGACAATGCCAGTAACATTGTGCGGGCATTAAATATGGGCAATTTCCAGCACGTCCCATGTTTTGCCCACACCATTAATTTGGTGGTGCAGCATTACCTCAAGAGTGACAGGGGTGTGCAGGAGATGCTTGCGGTGGCCCGCAAAATTGCTGGACACTTTCGGCATTCAGCCAGTGCCTACCGCAGACTAGAGGCACATCAAAAAAGCTTGAACCTGCCCTGCCATCACCTCAAACAAGAGGTTGTGACGCGCTGGAACTCCACCCTCTATATGCTGCAGAGGATGGAGGAGCAGCAAAAGGCCATTCAGGCCTACACAGCCACCTACGACATAGGCAAAGGAGTGGGGATGCGCCTGAGTCAAGCGCAGTGGAGACTGATTTCCGTGTTGTGCAAGGTTCTGCAGCCATTTGAACTTGCCACACGAGAAGTCAGTTCCGACACTGCCAGCTTGAGTCAGGTCATTCCCCTGATCAGGCTGTTGCAGAAGCAGCTGGAAAAAGTGAGGGAGGAGCTGGTAAGCCATTGCGATTACAGCAAGCATGTAGCTCTTGTGGATGTAGCCCTTCGTACGCTTTGCCAGGATCCGAGGGTGGTCACTCTTTTAAAGTCAGAGGAATACATTCTGGCCACCGTGCTCGATCCTCGGTTTAAAGCGTATGTTGTGTCTCTGTTTCCGGCGGACACAAATCTACAGCGGTGCAAAGACCTGCTGGTCAGGAGATTGTCCTCTGAAGAGGACCGTGACATGCCAACAGCTCCACCCTCATTTTCTTCCACATCTATGGCTGCGAGGAAAAAGCTCAGTTTTCCCAAAAGAGGCACTGGCGGGGATGCTGATAACATCTGGTCCGGACTGAAGGACCTGCCAACCATTGCAGACATGTCTACTCTCGCTGCATTGGATGCTGTGACAATAGAAAAAATTGTGGATGATTACTTTGCTGACACCATCCAAGTAGACATGTCAGACAGTCCATATTGTTACTGGCAGGAAAAAAAGGCAGTTTGGAAGCCCCTGTACAAACTGGCTCTATTTTACCTGAGTTGTCCCCCCTCCAGTGTGTACTCGGAAAGAGTTTTTAGTGCAGCGGGGAACCTGGTCAGTGAGCGGCGAAGGAGGTTGCTTCCTCACAACGTTGAAAAAATGATGTTTATAAAAATGAATAATCAATTCCTCAATGAAGTACAGCACTGCCCTCCAGATACTACAGAGGGACCTGTGGTTGTGGAGTCCAGCGGGGACGAATTGATAATGTGTGATGAGGAGGAAGTACACACTGTAGGGGGAGAGGAATCAGAGGTTGAGGATGAGGACGACATCTTGCCTCAGTAGAGCCTGTTTAGTCTGTACAGGGAGAGATGAATAGCTTTTTTGGTGTGGGGGCCCAAACAAACCAATCATTTCAGTCAAAGTTGTTTGGTAGGCCCTGTCGCTGAAATGATTGGTTTGTTAAAGTGTGCATGTCCTATTTCAACAACAGACCTCTCAACTGCAGCTCATCCCTCCTCTGCGGGGATAATGTCTCCTGTGCTCTGACACGTCACTCTGTGTACTCTCAGCCTCAGGATCTGACACTACAGCTACCATGCCTCTTGTAGCAGCGCTCACTCCAGGGCCTCTTCCATGTGCAGTGTCCCCCTCTCTCTTGGGTTCACTATAGTGGCATGGAGTTCTCCCCCTCATCCAGGGCACACATTCCTTGCCCTGGCTCAGTTACCACGCTCAGACTTCCAGGCAATGCTGGGGGAGCCTGGGAGCTTCCACCCCAGGTCCCCAGCTACAACTCTCCTCTCCTGTGTCTTCTCTCTCTTTCTGACACTTTAAAGATCGTGCCTTTAAATGAAAAAGTCAGTCTTCATTGCACGACTATGTGCAAGTGCAACAGGGACATTTTTTTGGGTTTACAAAGTCAAACAATAACACTACGACCCTGTCTGTCTGGGGTCTGTCAATGACGAATTGTCTGGAGCATGTTTGGAGGAGGTATTGTGGCCCCGGTATCAAATTGGGTACCGGGGCCACCCCACTATGCAGTCCAGATACTTGTTTGGTGGAATTCCGACACGTGGAGGGTTTTTAAATTATATTGTGGCCTCGGTACCAAATTGTGTACCGGGGCCACCACACTACGCAGTCAAGATACTTGTTTGGTGGAATTCAGACCAGTTGAGGGTTTTATTATTATATTGTGTGGACCACTCTATCTATACCACACTACAACTCTATACCACTCTATTTCCTACTTTAATTCTATTTAATTCTATTTCCTACTTTAATTCTATTACTAATTAATTACCATAAAGAGGAACAAAAAAAACCAATTTTACCAAAAGTATAATATGACTTAGACTTACAAACACTACACTTTAAAGATCGTGCCTTTAAATGAAAAAGTCAGTCTTCATTGCACGACTATGTGCAACAGGGACATTTTTTTGGGTTTACAAAGTCAAACAATAACACTACGACCCTGTCTGTCTGGGGTCTGTCAATGACGAATTGTCTGGAGCATGTTTGGAGGAGGTATTGTGGCCCCGGTATCAAATTGGGTACCGGGGCCACCCCACTATGCAGTCCAGATACTTGTTTGGTGGAATTCCGACACGTGGAGGGTTTTTAAATTATATTGTGGCCTCGGTACCAAATTGTGTACCGGGGCCACCACACTACGCAGTCAAGATAGATAGATGCGTATTGCGTATCATAGATAAAGTACATTCAGTGGTGTGGGGCAAATTGAAAAATATTCCAAATGCACTGACATTATCAAAAACAAGAGGTTGTCACACGCTAAAACTCCAACATGTATATGATGGAGAGGATGGAGGAGCAGCCGTATGTGTAGTGTAATGCAGATCTGTTGAAGGTTTTTTATATATTTTATTGTGGTGCCCAGTGCCCACTCCTCTACGCAGTCCAGATACATTTATTGGTGCGAATCATAAAAGTTCAGGGTTTTTAATAGATATTGTGGTGACCCACTCCTCTACGCAGTCCAGATACATTTATTGGTGCGAATCATAAAAGTTCAGGGTTTTTAATATATATTGTGGTGACCCACTCCTCTACGCAGTCCAGGTACATTTATTGGTGCGAATCATAAAAGTTCAGGGTTTTTAATATATATTGTGGTGACCCACTCCTCTACGCAGTCCAGGTACATTTATTGGTGCGAATCATAAAAGTTCAGGGTTTTTAATAGATATTGTGGTGACCCACTCCTCTACGCAGTCCAGGTACATTTATTGGTGCGAATCATAAAAGTTCAGGGTTTTTAATATATATTGTGGTGACCCACTCCTCTACGCAGTCCAGGTACATTTATTGGTGCGATTCATAAAAGTTCAGGGTTTTTAATATATATTGTGGTGACCCACTCCTCTACGCAGTCCAGGTACATTTATTGGTGCGAATCATAAAAGTTCAGGGTTTTTAATAGATATTGTGGTGACCCACTCCTCTACGCAGTCCAGGTACAATTATTGGTGCGAATCATAAAAGTTCAGGGTTTTTAAGATATTGTGGTGACCCACTCCTCTACGCAGTCCAGGTACAATTATTGGTGCGAATCATAAAAGTTCAGGGTTTTTAAGATATTGTGGTGACCCACTCCTCTACGCAGTCCAGGTACAATTATTGGTGCGAATCATAAAAGTTCAGGGTTTTTAAGATATTGTGGTGACCCACTCCTCTACGCAGTCCAGGTACAATTATTGGTGCGAATCATAAAAGTTCAGGGTTTTTAATATATATTGTGGTGACCCACTCCTCTACGCAGTCCAGAAAGATACCTTGTTGCAACGTTTTGGACTAATAACTATATTGTGAGGTGTTCACAATACACTGTAAATTAGTGGAAATGCTTGTTATTGAATGTTATTGAGGTTAATAATAGCCTAGGAGTGAAAATAAGCCCAAAAACTTGATTTTTAAACTTTTTATGTTTTTTTCAAAAAAAATCCGAATCCAATACCTTAAATCCGAACCGAGACCTTTCGTCAAGTGTTTTGCGAGACAAATCCGAACCTCAAAAATAACGAAAATCCGGATCCAAAACACAAAACACGAGACCTCAAAAGTCGCCGGTGCACATCCCTACACAGAACTACAAGTACCAGCATCCCATAGATTGCCTAACGCTAGGCAATCAGCAGAAGCAATCCTCTGGCTCTATGGCTAACTAGCAAAGCTTTCTGGGAGTTGCTCACACCACCAGTTGAGTTTTGCACACTTGCCAGGCCTGAACACTTTTCCACCAATTTTACCATGGCACCCATTGTAATTCATTAATGTGTCCAATCTACAAAATTTAGACTTGTTGTCAGCCCCTGCCATATAAAAAGGCGTCCTTAGGGGTTGGAGAAAGCGGTTTATTTTATGAATTGTGCATTTCTGGTTTATATACACAGAGGGAATATTAGAATATGTCCTTTATGCCGTGAACACACAGAATACTGTTCTCCTGGAAAAGCTGAGCAGGCCTTGCTGACAGGACAGGACTGTATTCAGAGGCAAGCAGAAGGAAGCCCATATATAATGATTTCCTGCAGTGCTGAAAGCACGCGCTGTGAGTATAGACCGCAAGTGACAACATAATGAGCTCACGAGGAGGGAGGGTGGTGGGGGGAGCAAAAAGACTGATGCACTCACTGTTGGGGGCTGAAATATAAATGCACAGCACACTGTACTTCTAACACAGGTTATATAATATCTGTAACATGCACATGTGCACCAGCACAATCCATTACTCATCTACACGGTGAAAGTGCACCAAGCTAATGTTCAAGGTAATACAGACAATCAATTCATGAGGAACTAGTGAAATTGTTGAGGTACGAGGGACTTGGCACAACCAAACCAACAGTCCAGATTTCTGTGGAAAAGTCCTGATTATCGCTGTCTCTGTTGGAGGTTTTAGATACAAGCACCCACTAATACCTGAACAGAAGTTAAAGACACAACTTAACTGTAAACATTCACAAATAATACATTGCCTACACTCAATATAATGCACAGGTCAAATATTACTATAGGTCAATTTCAGTGGGGTCAATGAGCTTATGGAAAGTTTCCACGTATAAAAGCTTGCAGGAAGCTGCTTTAGGGCCCTTACCCACTGATGTTACGTCAACTATTGGGGACGTCACATGTTAAACATGGCGATTAACAAACGCTTGTGCTTGCGGAAGTCAGCGTAGGACCCCAGTGTATATACGTGCAGTAAACGGAGCAGGCAGCATCAGAAAAGAGATAGGATGCAGTGCAAATACTCCAGTCACAAGTGCAAATTGCTAGTGTGTATGGGGTCATTGTAACCAATGTGTTCCATTCTCATAGCCCATTTACAGGCATCTGCTAGCGTTAATAAATGCAATGTATTTTTACTCCATCAGTGTGAGGCCTTAACCAACTACAATGTCAAACATCCCTAGTTCCGTCTTGTCACTGGAACTTGTATAATATATTTGCATATTGCATAAAGCCTTTTTAAATTCTATCAAGCTTGTTTCAAGGCCCAAAAAAGGGGCAAACCAAGAATTAAAAGGTGAACTAAACAAAACAGCCATAAAACACTAATGGGAGAAGCGGCAAACGATGGAAAGCAGTGAAGTTTGGGGAGACATGCTAATCTCATTACTCTCAGTGATGGAAGGAGCCCCAGAAAAATTTAAAGGCGGGAGAAAAATCCTAGACAGGGGTGTAAATGTGGCATTTTTATATAGGCCCTTTATCATGTTGTCTCTCCATAACGTACTGAAATTAGCAGATCAGTACGTTTGAAGGTAACATGCAGGATATCTTGCACGTTTAGCCGTGTTACACATTTTCAACACATCTCTCCTGACCTCAGGAAACATTATGGTTTTACTCTGTCTCAAAGTAATGGAGTTATCCAGGGAATCACTGAGTTCTACTGGTGAAGTGTAATGTAAATCGTGCCTGATAATTAAACCTAAACACAGCTGGCTAGAGACTTGTGTGGTTCTGAATTTGCGCCAAAAGTGGCAAATGTTTCCTATAATAAGTGTTTGGGAGAACATTTTTTTTCATCTGATCTATACAGTGGTGCAGTATTACCTGTATGGAGAGTTTATGTATTCTTGGGATAGGTTAATTAATCCTCACACTGTAGTAAAAGCCTTTAAAAAAGGTTTTTAATACATTATCTCACTACTGTCCCCCTTGTTGCTTCCCCTCATCTCATTCCTGCCTGCCCCCAATACTTTCACGTGTGGACAGCCAGGTTGAAACAGTGGAGAATGGAAAGAGAGTTCTCTGTGAGAGACTGCTTGCACTCCGATAATCTTGGGGACTGTCTAATGGAGCAGGAGAGAGTACAGTACTATATTTGGTGTGCCGCAGGTTAGCGTCCCTCCAACACTCCACTTCTAGAAACCGTCCATAGTCAGGATCGCAACACTGCAGCAGGGACCACTAACAAAGATTTAAAATGTCCCAGGCACGTGGCCCAGTGTATCTATAATGTAACTTGGATCCTATTAGGAATATTGTGTACTTTCACTTCACATTAAATTGCAAGAGAGGGAACTGGCCTCTAGCATTTCTCAAAAGCGAAAAAGAAAAAAAAAAAAAAAAAAAAAGGTGTCTTGGGATCTAGAAGCATTTCCTAAATCAGAAAAAGCCCTAATTCAAAGAGCAGGCTAGGTGTAATGAGGTCTCTAGGAGGGAACGATAGGGATGACTTTACCAGCAGTACAATCGTCCCCACTCCATCCGAACATCAGTGCTTTCAGATGGTTACTGAGGTTAACAACCTTGGCTGTGAAGCAATGACTAAGACACTCGGCAGCTCGCTGACACTTTGGACACGGCCCTTCCAGGTCAAGGTCAGCGCACTAAACAATGCGAATATTATCACCTCAATAATATAAATAATGTGCTCATTATTCGGAGTACTGGATCTGGGCTAGCTGGTGTTTAGAAACAATCATGAATGAATGTGCATTATACTGGAAGGGATCCCAGAAAATGAAAACTTTTAGAACCATGAGTTCATATGTGTGAACTAGACATGTAGGTATGTAGCCTGGACTTGCATCAGTTCTATAACCTGATGATTATTCTATCTCTGAAAGTGGACTGTTGTATTGTCAGGCCTGGACAATTCTGTGTCTCTCCAGGTATTGTACAACTACAAGCCCCAGCATGGCCTGCCAGCAGATAGCCAACCAAAAGCTGGCAGGGCATGCTGGGAATTGTAGTTTCACAACACCTGGGGAGCCACAGATAATTGCATACCAACCAACATTTCAAACACTTTTCTCTGTCTTTAATATGTAGCCCACAGGAACCAGTCGTGAATTATGATCTAGTCAGGAGTAACTAAAATAATATATAAAACATATAACTATTCACTCCCCAAGAAAGGAGTACCTCTGAGGTCTTTCTGTGCAGGTACATCAAGGGTTAAACGTACAACAATGGAATGTGTGTAACTTGGGGTGGGCGAGTACAGGAGGGGTTAATTTACTAGGCTGACAAATCTCACCTCTCCATATGGTTCCTCCTAGTGCCAGTATCCTGCTACATAGCTGGAGGTGTGGTAATCAGCCAGACCTGACATCAACCTGGTAGATAACATGTAGTGCGCTGACCAAATGCCCATAACGTTACATTCCCTTTGTAGTCACACAGGACAATATCTGTTCATATTCCTAGACAAGTCTTCATGCACCACATAGGAGAAGTATAAATCTAACGAATATTGGTAATAATTCAGACTTACACCTGGCTCTGGATGCATTTATACACAGTGCAAATAGGCTTATGATATATGTCACTCCTGCACACCAGCTCTGGAAACCGTCCATAATCAGGGTCAATAGATATCAGATAAATAGCAAAGATATCGAAATTAAGTATTATCGCAAGTGATTAATACGTAATATTCATGTTTGGAATTCACTTTCCTGTACATTTATGCTCTGTTCATTGAATGTCAAATTATGTTTCTATTATGCTCAAAAGAAAAGATAAGTCAAACTCATTCAGAATTTTCATAACACCTTTTCCAGTGACGTCACAAGGAGGCGGGACAGAGAAAAGAAATTAATTTAAAACAGAGCATGATATGAGAGAGTTACCATATTCCTGGAAGTCAATCTACATTGGGGGAATGGGACCATGTTTCTACACCCTCCCGCAACAGACAGAAAAAAAAACCAAACATACACAATTTTGTATTTCTGTATTTCTCCATTTTATTTTGTAAAAACCATGCTTGCATGAACTTATATTACCGACTGTCATTTTGTAATCTTATTTTTGATACCTTAAGCATTGTGACTACCTTGTCATATTAAAATCCATTTAATAACGTTCTGTTCTTGTGTTCTTAACAAATTTGCTTTCTAGTTATGCTTGGTCATTGAACAAATGCTGCATAACTGAAATACAGGGTATTGTTTGGCTAATGACAAATCTGGTTAAATGAAGAAGAATTGTAGTGAGCTATAAGTTGTGATGGTATTTTGAGTTAAGGGGAGTAACCTAAAAAGTGGGAATTTGGTAGTGGAAATTTTGGATTAACAGAGAGTGTGAAGTATATATTTTAATTCTGTTTTAGACAGACCAGGTGGACTTGTAGTGATTAACCACTTGTCACATACGAGTCACGCAGGCTCAGGTAAGTGCTGTCCGTGACAGAGTCCATTTCTGCAATGATTGCAGGACAATTTGGCCTAAATCGGCCAAACTGGATGAAGAAATTATGGTGTAGTAGCTTTAGGGACTAAACTTTGCGAGGCTAGTAGAACTACCAAAAGTAACCTTCATAAGCAGTAAAAAATAAAAATCCTCCATGAATAACATGTAAAAAGTCAGACAAAACTGGCTAAATAAGGTAAAAATGTGACAGACATCTCCAGTGAGAAGAACTATGGGGTTTATGATGCAACTGTAGTAGTTACTGTACGTTCTCAGGTGGGTTTACTAGGAAGAGATATAAACATCTGGGGCCTGATTCATAAAGGATCTTAACTTGAGAAACTTCTTATTTCAGTCTCATGGACAAAACCATGTTACAATGCAAGGGGTGCAAATTAGTATTCTGTTTTGCACATAAGTTAAATACTGACTGTTTTTCATGTAGCACACAAATACTTGATAGCTTATTTGTACACTGACATTTAAAGTTGATATTTGTGTGCTACATGAAAAAACAGTCAGTATTTAACTTATGTGCAAAACAGAAAACTAATTTGCACCCCTTGCATTGTAACATGGTTTTGTCCAGGAGATTTGGATAAAAAGTTTCTTAAGTTAAGATCCTTAATGAATCAGGCCCCTCGCAGATACAAGCAGCAGTTCTGACCTGTCGGCCATTTTGATCTGTTTACAATTATGCCAGTGCAAATGGACCGTATTAAAAAAAACAATTAAAAATTACTTCTAATTTGCATTCAAGTCACACTCCACAACCGACCCACCTCGAACATAGGAAAGAAAAACAACTCACATGGGGAAAATACTTCCATATGAACAAACGATCGAAATGTCGCCAATATAAACCTGTAGGCTAACAATAATATGGCAACATTGAGAGATGGGAAAACATTTCAGCAACGCTCGTTTCTCCAAGTGTCAGTGTTTTTTGGTCGTTGTGTCAGTTTCAGCTATGAAAATTTATAAAGGTGTACTAAAACTATTATCTTTCCCTTTTGTATGTGTCTAATGTAAATAATGGGAGAGGAATGCATAATAATATTCATGCTGCAGGAATATTCATAGCTTGTGTAAAGGGCTTACTGAGTTCACTTGTAGAGTTTAGTTTTGCTTGCAATCTATTACAATTGTATAAAATGCTTAGCGGTTGATAACATACCTATAAACCCTTAATCTTAACACTTACATGTAATAAAGACACCACACAGACTTGTTGGCAAATTTACGTGTTTATTTAAATAACTGTGCAGTAATATGGTGGAGGGAGTACGCAGCATCGGCAAATGCTCAATACCAATCCGGATGTCCCTCACAGCTCACCCACCCTCAGGACATCAATGTTTATCCACCATTTTACCTGAGAGCACCATTGTAATTTATCCATGAACTGGGAAATATTTCCAGGCACTCGAGAACCTGAACCCTTCTGGGCTAATCGTAACGCACGATCCAGCCTCCAGGGGCGGTACTTGCACGGAACCAAAGCAGACACTTTGAAGGGAATGAGTTCCAAACGCCATCAATGTGCGCTACACCAACCTTGCCTGCCGACTGTACAGTGTTCTCCTGCCACGCCAAAGGCTGCATCAGCCGCAGGACCGTGGTCCTAGCACCGAGCCCGTGTCCCACGTGGCTCCCCACAACTCCGGGGCTGCACCAGGACCCATACCAGAGCTCATGCACCACATCCATTGTCCTGCACCAGAACCCGGGCCAAAATATGGGGAGCACCTCCCTTACTGGAGGGCAAATGGCACCCACATAGAGGTCACAACACCTTCCCTGCTTTGTTAACCCTTAGGGAGCCAACTAGTTATGTACACAAACCTCAGCTTTTAAACTCCCTTAGGCTTAATCCATCCCTCAATTCTAAATCTCTGGATGTAAAGCAGTCACATATATATGTTTACACTTCACGCCAAAATCCCAGCACAACGTATTTACAGTGACCCGGGCCACCATCTTGTTGTAGACTAATCTTTTGATCTCTATTCTAGGCTCTCTCCAGTGAATTGCCATGAATAAGAGACAGAACAGAAAACAATGGTTTGCATTAGCATCCCAAGATGCTAGCTACTGAGATAAACACAACATTATACTTTGGGCTTTTTGTTTGAGTGAAGGGCAGCCAAACGGATCCCTGCGGCTCTTTTCATTAATTCAATCTCATGTTCTCATTTTACCCCCTGCAAGTTCCTTCTCATTTCACATTAGGCCATTACTTCATTAAACTGCCTAGTTAAAGAGACACTAAACATATCTCCTGCTTAAAAGTAGAGAAATACCGTGGCCTCTAGTGCCCATCGTGAGAAGGGATGTCGCTACTGTGGCCCAACTTTAAATAAATCCTGCCCTTATATTGGTCAGTATTCACTATTTATCCTGCACAAGAAAGGTGCCCAGTACTTATAATATGCAGTTAGATCCAAAACAAAAAATATGGAACAGTGTCATTTTGCCCCCCCCCCCCCCCCCCCACAACGGAAATGCCGTTTTGTCACAGGGGGCAGGGTCAAAATGATGCGTTTCTCTGCGAAACGCGTTATTTTGGCCAGGGAATTTTAGGATGTGGGAGACTTGCCTGCTATCCCGAGAGTCTGGGAGACCGACCCGGATTTCGGGAGTCTCACTGACATTCCGGGAGAGTTGGCAAGTATGATATACAAGTCCCACAAAACTCTTCCAGAAGGTGACCGGGGGCTCCCTGTAAAGTACAGGGGTCTGTACCCACATCAAGTATTACCTGCACGGATGTGCAGTGTATTCGTGAACCTGCAACTGCATATCTACATATATGTGCATAAGAGTGTAAACCACCATATACGTATACAAGTGTGTATACGTCTGCATAAACTGTTATCGCCTGAACTGCTGCTGTACTACAAGTCTGCAACTGCTGTGAGTACCTGCATATATCTACTGTTATTCAAGTTCAATAAACAGAACCCTCTTTAAGTTCAAAAGTGCTGCAGCTTCACATCCACATCGCTGACATCTCTACAGTCTCGTGGTCCCTTCATCTGCTATCTGTACACGACATTGGTCTTGGTACACAACACCATAGTATGGTTTCTGATGCAATAACCCAGTCTACTCTACAGATCGAAGATATATAGAAAAGATGCATAAAAGACATATCAGGTAAGAGACTCTCAGAGACAAAGTGAAATACTCTTCTCTGCATAGTGACGGAAAGCCTTCACTGAAGGGGTAACACACATGTACCCGCAGAGCCCTCTTCCCCCACAGAATGACTTTACTACAGGTCTACAGTAAACCTAACCAGACGCCCAGTTGCTGCAAGTCCACTCAGCATCTGCAGGGTTAAAGGTCACATGCCTCCATATGCCCAAGTCTCCTCCCCGGCAGGTGAAGGGTGAGGGCACAGAGGAAGAGGAGCCTATTTCACCGCCAATAATATTATGTAAACAAAACCATGATTGGGAATGAATGGAAAAACTTTGTTTCTTTATATCTCTGCCAAAGAAAACAGCATGAATAATCAGCATGTATTCCGTAATATTATTATTACATTCACTACTGGAGTAGAGGAACACGCCCGTACGGTGTAACCCGTGCACAGCCGAACGATGGCAGATAGATGACTAATCAGGAGGCGCTGTTGTATGTCCCATCCCATGTTTATAGTACACGCAATGGGACATACACCTCTACGGGGAGATTCCTACCATATCCGGGGACGTTTCGGAGACACCCCGCCGCATTGAAACTCCCCCCATGTGACATGACGCTTATCCATCCCAAAAATTTAATTGCTTGCGATCTCATAGGCTTGTACGTACAGCAGTTGAAAATAGTTTAAAATACACAGGTGAAATTATAATCATGTTCTTTTTTTTTAATAAAGTATTTTTTATTGATTTTTTTTTTTATTATAATCATGTTCCGTGGACATTAATATTATTATGATAATAGTAGACATAGACGTATATGATGTACTTCGATTGACCTACTCAGCAGCAACAAATGATGGGAATAATTTTAAGATTCTGGCAAATATGTATCTGCATGCATGAAAAGGATTATTACAAGATAAAGATTTTCAGATGCAAAAATTATCTCAAAAGATGGGAGCCCTAAAAATGGAGGATTAGCCATCACCAGTGGGTCCAAGAAAGACCGCTCCCTACAGCTGTAGCAAAGGTATATAGCCGATAAACACAATCTACCGTCTTAACTCTAAGGGCTAGATTTACTAAACTGCGTGTTTGAAAAAGTGGAGATGTTGCCTATAGCAACCAATCAGATTCTAGCTGTCATTTTGTAGAATGTGCTAAATAAATGATAACTAGCATCTGAATGGCTACTACAGGCAATATCTCCACTTTTCAAACCCGCAGTTTAGTAAATCTAGCCCTAAGACCAGGAAATCAATCCATTTATTGATGAGCATTAAGCACTTAGCCCTGGCGGCTTCAGCAAAGACATCATGAGCAATATGTATATGGAGAAAAAAAAAAAAAAGAAGAAGATTGCATCTCGATGATATAGGAAACTGAACTTTGCAACAGGAACCGTTTCCTGGAACTATTTCTCTCACTCCAATCTCCTCTCCTAAGTGTTTGTTTAGTTTGGTGACATCATTCAGCAAAAACACACTGCTCTTTTCTTGTTCTCTCAGATGGGAGGCGACGTGGAGGCTGGAGCCGAACACACAGGGGGTCAGTGTGGCAGCCATGTATAGGAGAGCGAGATCCAGGTGATTGACACATAACAGAGAGACCGTAAACTGTAATGAGAGCAATGTATCTGTGTTTACTGCACTGCAAAATGCCATATACACAACTCGTTTTAATTTGTAGAAAATATAGAACAGATTCCACCACTCCACGCACATAATCAGTTACAGGTATGCCAGACTGAATGAGCAGCTAGTACAGGTCTTGGTCCGGAGATATTTCAGCATATGATGGCTGATCCCTGGAGAAGTGACCCTCCAATGGAGGAAGGGGCGAGGACAGGCACAGGGAGAGTCCCCCAAAACCTGTGATTACACTCTTCTGCCCCCCCCCCTTTCTGCCACAGGAAGGGGATGCTGAGGTCTAACAATAAAATATGGCTGTAGTCAGTGCTTTTTTTGCAAGAAAAAAGGTGCCGGAACTCACATCACGTAGTCAATCACTGTACACACACCCACACACGTCAGTTGTGTAACGAAACATAACGGTCGCCGCCCGCAGTAAGCACTCAGCGCGCGACCACACGACCAATCACAAGCTGAGCAGCGCCACAAGCCGAGCAGTGCCATCACAGCCAGCGTGGACGAAGTACGCATGTATCGGACTCGACACACAAGCAGCCCGCATGCAGCGGTTCAATGATTTTGCCGCCAACCTGCTACTCTCTACAGGGCGATTCAAGTCCACGTGGACCAAACATCAAATGTTCAAAAGTTACTTTTAAAACTTGGAAAATCCATCAAAAAAAGGTGCTGGGACTCAATTCCAATGAGTTCTATGACAAAAAAAAAGCACTGTATGTAGTTCTTTAAAACCAAACTCAGTTATTTTACTTGTACTCAAAGGGCATGTAGATGATAACAATGTATTGGCTATAAGAACAGAGGGCTGGATATAAGCCCGAGGGATAATAAAAGCTAAGGCTGTGTTGAACTGTATTGGACTCTGGGGGATTAAAGGGGCTGGTCTGATCAGGACGTCCGGATGAGTCATGGGGAGGAGTTTCGGAGGTTATATATGGGATAGGCGGAGAAGAATCCATCTCTTACACTGCTGGACGTGACCCTGCTGGACGTTAGAGGCTTCTTGACACAGATAAGTATATCTCTTAGTACACTGTCCTTATTTCTCAAAACTTGTGTATAGCTGCTTGTGTCTCCTTTCCTTTTCTGTGCTCTTTATTTATTTTCTTTTTCACCTTATTGTATGGTACTGTTAGTTAGCGTGTATATCCCTGTACCTGTACCATCTCCCTTTACATCCCCTTCCACCTATCTCTCCTCTTCCCCCCCCTCTCTCCCCCTCCCTCCTTTGTGGTGTTTGGTCTCATTTTTAACCCAGCAATATGGAACATCGCTCCCACGCTAACTCCCGCTCCCCCCCCCCGCCCGGTGCCTTACCTTTAGCTGGCCAGGCATCCCGCTCTCACATGAGAGCCAGCAGTCGCCGGGCCTTCCCCCCTCCACGCGATGCGGCGGAGGGGTATGTTACAGCCCTCCATGGCCGCCGCCCGACAGGAAGTGACGTCGGACGTCACTTCCGGTCCCGTCGCCATGGCAACACCACGAGCGGAGGAGGCGCTCGTCTAGTTCCAGCTAGGGGGAGGTCTAGTGGCCAGCATTCAGCGGCGGAGGGGGCAACGCACCCCCCCACTGGCAGGCATCACCATAGGTCTGTGGGCCAGCAGGAGGATAGCGCTGGCTCACGGTCAGTACAGGGGGGTGGTGTCCCCCCCCCCCAAGGAGTGTTAGCAGGCCCAGCAGTTCCCCCCCTTTTAATAGGGGGAGTAGCCCCAAGGTGCCTGTAATCAGTCAGTCCCAATCCCTGTCACGTGCAATCAGTGTGCATGGTAGCTTACAGGGTAGGGGTAGTCCTGTTCCAGGGGAGGGCAGGGATGAGCGGAATGTCCTGCGGGGGATAGACAGTGGTCTTCCTCCTTCTTCATCTCCAAGGGGTAGTCACCAGGGGCAGGTTCAGGATGTTGTGCATGGGCATAGCCGGGCCAGAGTGAATAGAGCCCTATCCCAGAGTAGTCAGCAGTCAGACCGGGCAGCAGGGGGCAGCAGACAGGTGGTTTCCAGGTCCCGCAGGGGTAGATCGAGGAGTGGATCAGGTCCCAGCAGTGTTGCCCCGAAAGGACAGGGGGAGCGGCCTAGACGGTTGGTGCAGGAGACTCACAGGCCGGGTAGTCAAGGAAGGCGCTCTTTGTTGATTGATGCTGTGTCTCTGGCGTCATGTAGTAACGTATCTCTCCCAGCAGATGGCGTCGCTTTCAGTGGTGGTCGAAGGGATGGGTTCGTGACTCGAGAGCGGCAGGCCTCGGCTGAGGCGGAGATGGAAGGTCAGTGGACGGGCTTGGAAGGAGGGTCCGCGGAGCAAGGTGAGATGAATGTCTTTGATATGTATGACGAGCAATCTGGGGGGTCTGGTAGCTATAGCTGTAGCTCTAGCATGTCTTCTTCGGATTCACAAGGTAGTCCGCAGCGGTTAGTGAAGCGCTTGCGGAAGCATTTTGTTACCAGACAGTCAGAGCGCTCTGCGGATAGACACAGACATTTCAGGGGCTCCAGGCTCACGCGTGATGACACTATGCGCTGCGCAAGCACAGGTATATTTCAAGGTGTCAGGAAGACAATACGCAGTAGAATTCACAGGGGGCGTTTTGTGGATATGTTTGAAGTCTCCAAGCAGGGCAAGAAATTGGTGACAGAGGCCATGGCCAGGGGAGGGGGCGGGGAAGCCAGTTACAAGACCTACAAGAACTGGCTGTCGGGCGCTTACCTCTTTGCGGCCTGTTATCTGGAGTCTCGCCCTAGCGAATGGATGGATATGCTAAAATATCTGCATATGATACACGAGATGTACGTGTCCTCCCGTCCCGGGGTTTGGCTGGCCTACGATGAGGTTTTCAGGGAAAAATATAAGGGACACGCCAGCCTTATGTTAGGTTACAAAGATGTTGAGACTTGGTTGAAGGTGTCCCAGGAAGGGTGGGGGGCCGCCGCCGCAAGCGGCACGTGGCGGAGACAGACAGGGCGGGTGAAGGGTAACGCGCCCTTTCTCAGCAAGGGCCGCTGTTTCCTGTTCAACCGATCAAGCTGCCCTCACGGACAAGGGTGCAGATTCACCCATGCATGTATTAAGTGCGGGGGAGGGCATCCAGCAAAGGCATGTGACAAGCAGGATAGAAGAGGTGGCTCAGGTGGTCAGCCCAGCACTGGCGTTGGGGAAGGCAGGGTCGCCGATTAATTTGGTGAGCCTGGGCAGGTGGCTTAGCCGCTATCCTCATAGGATGGAGGCAGAGTGTCACTCACCGGACCGTGAGTGCCTCTTCCCGGACATTTAGGAACCGTGGTCGTCCACCATCCTGAGGGTCTGCGCATGCGCAGCCCTTTTCTATACTTCAGTGTATACCCCTTTAACTCAATTGGCAGATCAGGCAACCTCCCTATATTAAGCACCTGTGGTCAACACCACGTTGCCTGATCTTGGAGTCTCATTCCTCATGAGTCTCTGAAGGTGTTCCTGTATTTCTCGTGTATTCAGCGCTGCTGATTCCTGTGGTTTCCATACCACTTCTACTACTGTGGTTCCCATACCACTTCTACCATCAACTGTATCATCAGGACTGTTTGCTGATTCCTATCCGCTGCCTCCGTGCACTACAGTCTTCTATACCACTTCATCGCTATTGTATATCTCTGGGACTGTTGCTGATTCCTATCCGCTGCCTCCGTGCACTACAGTCTTCTAAACCACTTCAACGTTATTTTATATCAATGTGACTGTTTGCTCATTGCTATCCGCTGCCTCCGTGCACTCCAGCTTTTACTTCACTCACCTGCTTCTCATCAAGTCTGTTTGCTGATTTCTATCCGCTGCCTCCGTGCACTACAGTCTCCTGCTTGCAACTCGCCTGTGTTCATCATCGTGACTGCCAGCTGACTACTATCCGCTGCCTCCGTGCACTACAGGCTCCTGCTTGCAACTCGCCTGTGTTCATCATCGTGACTGCCAGCTGACTACTATCCGCTGCCTCCGTGCACTACAGTCTCCTGCTTGCAACTCGCCTGTGTTCAACATCGTGACTGCCAGCTGATTACTATCCGCTGCCTCCGTGCACTACAGTCTCATCTCATCCTTGCTGTGACTTCCTCGAGACTGCCGCTTTCATTACCATCTGCTACACTTCGTGATCTACAGCTCCTGCCCTGCGCTGCACTCCTGTTTCCCATCGCTGTTGGTTCCTGTGGTTGCTACTGGTTACCTCCGTGTGCCGCTGAGTCCTGCCGCTGTGGTCAGCGCTATCGTCCATCTCCTGCTGATCCACTCTCCACGCCTTCACGTGTTCCACTGGTCTCTACCCTCCCGTCAGCATTGGATTTGTATCTCATCTACTACCCTCTGCTGGATCATCTCCATTCTCCTGGGTCTCCTATGAGTCCAGTTCCACGTGTTGCTGACTCCTGTGGATTCGTGTCCCTGTTGGTCTACTCACCTGTGCGCTGCACCTGCTAGACCTCTGCCTCACCTGTCCAGGGACTTTCTATCCAGTCGGTCTCCAGCCGCTCAGGTACCGCTGCAATCCCATCTGACTGCTACTGCTGAACCACGGTATGCATACTTCTCATTGACTGTGCTGTGTATTGCATATCTTGCTGGACTGTGTTTGGTTCTCTCTGGAGTCTGCTATCCGCTGAGTCTATTGCCATCATTGACTGTGTTATCATTGTGCTGGACTACTTCAAGAGACTTTCTAGATTGCAGACCTGCTCAGTCATTTATGTGTATGTATGTCTATATTGTGCATATTACTGTGGATCGTGTATAAGGTGCCTGTGTATATCCTGTGTTGCAGTCTTCCCCCGTGCACCTCCTCACATATATATTCAGTGGTACAACTTGCTGATGTCAGACCACTGATCCCTGTTTCCGGTATCATCTGTTCCATTATCCTCTCACATAGCAGTGGTACAACTTGCTACCGCAGACCACTGACTACCTGGATACCTCCACTTGGATTCCATTCCTTCACTCAGACAGCGGTACAACTTGCTACCCGCAGACCGCTGACTCTCATCACCTCCTTGTTTCTGTTGGACATTCCTCCTCACTATAGCAGTGGTACAACTTGCTATCGCAGACCACTGACTACCTTCACGTGTCCTTGTCCATACAGTTCCTTGTGTATTATTACCTCATTATTACCAGTGTTGCTAGTCATAGACTTTCCTGAGCATCTCATCGGCCATCATTTCATGTTCCGTGATCACCCAGCTACCAGAGTACCCTATTACCATCTACATTGCTCTGGTAAGCCTACCATCTGGTGATTCCTGGGTAAAGACTCCTAGTGCCCGTGACAGTAAGATCAGGCCATGACAGACCCAGATGCGGAACCTACCGCCAAAGAGATGCTGCAACATCTGGTTAGCCGTGTGGAACAACAGGATGCCCGCCAACAGCTGTTACTTCAGTGTTATCAGTCATTAACCTCCCAAGGAACATCTGGACAGACTGTGACAGCTACTACTGAAGCTCCTGTGCTTTCCTCCGTTTCCCCATTGCCATCCCAGGTGTCTACAGCTTCCACGCTTCACCTGCCTACTCCGTCAAAGTACGATGGAGACCCCAAAACTTGTAGGGGTTTCCTTAACCAATGTTCAGTCCATTTTGAGCTCCAACCTCAAAATTTTTCTACCCATCGTTCCAGAGTGGCCTATCTTATCTCTTTGTTTTCAGGACAAGCCCTGGCTTGGGCCTCCCCTCTGTGGGAGAGGAACGATCCAATATTACAAGATAGTGCCAAATTCATTTCTACATTCCGAAGTGTGTTCGATGAACCAGGTCGTGTGACCTCCGCTGCTTCCAGCATCCTCCGTCTGCGACAAGGATCTCATACTGTAGGCCAGTACGTCATTCAATTTAGGATCTTAGCCTCTGAACTTCAGTGGAACACTGAAGCCCTAGTTGCCGCCTTCTGGCAGGGGCTTTCCGATAAAATTAAAGATGCACTGACTACTCAAGAGCTTCCTTCGTCCCTTGAAGATTTGATCTCTCTATGCCATCGTGTTGATATGAGATTTCGTGAAAGAGAGGCTGAGAAAACGACTTCTGCTAAAGCACCTCTTCGCTCTAACCCTCAATTTCGTCCAGTGTCACCCGCTGTGATTCCCATGGAGATAGGACGTTCCAAGTTATCTTCTGAGGAGAGGAAACGAAGAGTCAAGAATAGACTCTGTATCTATTGTGCTGATTCCACTCATGTTCTCAGCTCCTGCCCTAAGAGATCGGGAAATGCCAGGCCCTAACTAGTTCTGGAGAGGTGAAGTTAGGGTCCCTGGAGTCCTCTCCATCGTCTATGAAATCTAAAGTCTGCGCTTTTGATGTGACTATTTCCTTTGCTACCAAAACCTTTGAGTCACAGGCATTGATTGATTCCGGAGCAGCAGGAAATTTTATTTCCAAATCGTTAGTAAATCAATGGTCTCTACCAGTGATTACCTTAAAAACTCCCATTACTGTGACGGCTATCGATGGATCACGTCTCATCAACGGTCTCATCACCCAGAGTACGTCTCCAGTAACCCTTCAGATTGGTGCTCTGCATCATGAAGAGATATCGTTTTTAATTCTTCCTGTTACGACAAGTCCGATTGTCCTAGGCCTTCCATGGCTTCAGTGTCACTCTCCCCAGATTGACTGGCGCACCCCTCAAGTCACGTCTTGGGGGTCTGAATGTCACCATCATTGCCTTTCCCAAGTCATTCCTCTCAAGGTACAGCAAGCTTCCATCTCAGCTATTTCACCGGGACTCCCTCCTCAATATGCTTCATTTACCGATGTTTTTGATAAAGCTCAGTCTGAACGTCTTCCTCCTCATCGTTCTTGGGATTGTCCGATTGATCTTCTTCCTGGCAAGACTCCTCCCAGGGGCCGGGTCTATCCACTCTCGTTACCTGAAACTCAAGCTACATCTGAATATATACGGGAGAACCTCCAGCGTGGGTTCATCCGACCTTCCACCTCGCCCGCTGGAGCTGGGTTCTTCTTTGTCAAAAAGAAGGATGGATCATTACGCCCTTGTATAGATTTTCGTGGACTCAATGCCATTACTATCAAGAATCGGTATCCCATTCCGTTGATCACTGAGCTATTTGACCGCATCAAGGGAGCCCGTATTTTTACTAAGTTGGATCTTCGTGGTGCCTACAATTTAATCAGAATCCGTTCCGGTGACGAATGGAAGACAGCGTTTAACACCAGAGACGGGCATTACGAATATCTGGTAATGCCTTTCGGGCTATGTAATGCCCCCGCTGTTTTTCAGGGCTTCATCAATGAGATTTTTCGGGACTTATTATATGTATGTGTCGTCGTCTACCTGGACGACATATTGATTTTTTCACAGGACCTGCCTTCTCACCACCAACATGTGGCAGAAGTCCTCTCCAGGCTACGGAAAAATTCATTGTTCTGTAAATTAGAAAAATGTTCATTCGAATTACCCCAGATTCCATTCTTGGGGTATATTGTTTCCGGAGTTGGTCTGAAGATGGATCCTGACAAAGTAAATGCTGTACTACATTGGCCCCAGCCAACTACTCTTCGTGCGATCCAGCGTTTTTTAGGTTTTGCCAATTACTATAGACGCTTCATTCAAGACTTTTCTTCCATTGCATCTCCTATTGTGGCCCTGACTCGAAAAGGGGCTAATCCTAAGCAATGGTCAACTGAGGCTATTCAAGCCTTTCAAACATTAAAAGAGTCCTTCTCTTCGGCTCCAATCCTTCGTCAGCCTGATGTGACACTCCCCTTCTTCCTAGAAGTAGATGCCTCTAATGTGGGCTTAGGAGCTATCCTCTCCCAACGCTCGGAACAGCAAAAATTCCACCCTTGTGCCTTCTATTCTCGGGGTCTCCTACCCGCAGAGAAGAATTATACCATCGGAGACAAGGAATTACTGGCTATCAAAGCCGCATTAGAGGAATGGAGATACTTGTTGGAGGGAGCTCGCCATCCGGTGACGATCTTCACGGATCATAAGAACTTGTCATATCTCCAGTCTGCCCAATGCTTGAACCCTCGTCAAGCAAGATGGTCTCTTTTCTTTTCCCGTTTTGAATTAATAATTACCTTCAAACCAGCTGCCAAGAACAAAAAAGCTGATGCCTTATCTAGAGCCTTTGTTACGTCCTCTGATATAGAAGAGGTTTCCAACCATACCATTCTAGACCCCAAATGTATCTCACTGGCTGCTTCATCCACCAAAACGCTACCATTTGGGAAGACCCTCGTGCCTCCTACTCTAAGGAGGAAAATCCTTTCGTGGTTCCATGCCTCTCGTTTTTCTGGACACGCCGGTGAACACAAGACTTTTGAGATCCTCTCTCGAAGTTACTGGTGGCCTTCAATGAGGAGAGACGTCAAAGAGTTCATTGCTTCCTGTGAATTATGTTCGCAATTCAAATTCTCCCGCAGAACCCCAGCAGGGTTGCTGCGACCACTACCCATTCCGTCCAAACCATGGACCCATATTAGTATGGATTTCGTTACTGACTTACCACCTAGTAAGAACCATAACACTATTTGGGTGGTAGTGGACAGATTTTCGAAGATGGCTCATTTCATCCCTCTGTCTGGTTTGCCTTCCTCGTCTATCCTGGCTGAACATTTCATTAAAGAGATCTTCCGTATCCATGGATGTCCATCTGAGATTGTGTCTGATAGAGGAGTACAATTCGTGTCCAGATTCTGGCGAGCCCTTTGTAAAACCTTGGGCATACGATTAGCACTCTCATCTTCTTACCATCCGCAATCCAATGGACAAACCGAACGTGTCAATCAAGATCTTGAGACTTTTATAAGGATATTTTCATCAGCCAATCAAGACAACTGGGTAGAGTTACTCCCTTGGGCTGAGTTCGCCCATAACAACATGTACCATGAGTCATCATCCAAAACTCCATTTTTTGTGGTCTACGGTCACCATCCGTCTTTTCCGGAATTTCCTGCCCTCCCGCCCACCCAAGTTCCTGCGGTGGAAACTGTTTGTCAGACCTTTAAAAATATCTGGTCTCAGGTCAGAACCTGTTTAAAGAAGACATCTGTCAAATATAAATCTTTCGCTGATAAGAAGAGGCGGGCTATTCCACCACTAAAAATTGGAGATCGTGTCTGGTTATCCACAAAAAATATTCGTTTGAAGGTTCCATCCATGAAATTCGCCCCTCGTTTTATTGGTCCATATAGGATCATTCAAGTTATTAATCCAGTATGTGTGAAACTCCTTCTTCCTAAGAGTCTTCGGATTTCTAATGCCTTCCATGTATCTTTGCTCAAACCTCTTATTATCAACCGTTTTTCAACTCCTCCCTCAGCTCCGCAGCCAGTTCAAGTTCATCAGGAGGAGGATTTTGAGATTACCGAGGTACTAGATGCAAAAATTTCGCGAGGAGTCCTCCACTTTCTCGTTCATTGGAAGGGCTTTGGTCCTGAGGAGCGCTCTTGGATCAAAGCTGAAGATCTTAATGCTCCTGCCCTTTTGAAGAAGTTTTACTCCAAAAATCCGGACAAGCCCGGTTCCAGGCGTTCTGTGCCCACCTTTAAAAGGGGGGGTACTGTCACTCACCGGACCGTGAGTGCCTCTTCCCGGACATTTAGGAACCGTGGTCGTCCACCATCCTGAGGGTCTGCGCATGCGCAGCCCTTTTCTATACTTCAGTGTATACCCCTTTAACTCAATTGGCAGATCAGGCAACCTCCCTATATTAAGCACCTGTGGTCAACACCACGTTGCCTGATCTTGGAGTCTCATTCCTCATGAGTCTCTGAAGGTGTTCCTGTATTTCTCGTGTATTCAGCGCTGCTGATTCCTGTGGTTTCCATACCACTTCTACTACTGTGGTTCCCATACCACTTCTACCATCAACTGTATCATCAGGACTGTTTGCTGATTCCTATCCGCTGCCTCCGTGCACTACAGTCTTCTATACCACTTCATCGCTATTGTATATCTCTGGGACTGTTGCTGATTCCTATCCGCTGCCTCCGTGCACTACAGTCTTCTAAACCACTTCAACGTTATTTTATATCAATGTGACTGTTTGCTCATTGCTATCCGCTGCCTCCGTGCACTCCAGCTTTTACTTCACTCACCTGCTTCTCATCAAGTCTGTTTGCTGATTTCTATCCGCTGCCTCCGTGCACTACAGTCTCCTGCTTGCAACTCGCCTGTGTTCATCATCGTGACTGCCAGCTGACTACTATCCGCTGCCTCCGTGCACTACAGGCTCCTGCTTGCAACTCGCCTGTGTTCATCATCGTGACTGCCAGCTGACTACTATCCGCTGCCTCCGTGCACTACAGTCTCCTGCTTGCAACTCGCCTGTGTTCAACATCGTGACTGCCAGCTGATTACTATCCGCTGCCTCCGTGCACTACAGTCTCATCTCATCCTTGCTGTGACTTCCTCGAGACTGCCGCTTTCATTACCATCTGCTACACTTCGTGATCTACAGCTCCTGCCCTGCGCTGCACTCCTGTTTCCCATCGCTGTTGGTTCCTGTGGTTGCTACTGGTTACCTCCGTGTGCCGCTGAGTCCTGCCGCTGTGGTCAGCGCTATCGTCCATCTCCTGCTGATCCACTCTCCACGCCTTCACGTGTTCCACTGGTCTCTACCCTCCCGTCAGCATTGGATTTGTATCTCATCTACTACCCTCTGCTGGATCATCTCCATTCTCCTGGGTCTCCTATGAGTCCAGTTCCACGTGTTGCTGACTCCTGTGGATTCGTGTCCCTGTTGGTCTACTCACCTGTGCGCTGCACCTGCTAGACCTCTGCCTCACCTGTCCAGGGACTTTCTATCCAGTCGGTCTCCAGCCGCTCAGGTACCGCTGCAATCCCATCTGACTGCTACTGCTGAACCACGGTATGCATACTTCTCATTGACTGTGCTGTGTATTGCATATCTTGCTGGACTGTGTTTGGTTCTCTCTGGAGTCTGCTATCCGCTGAGTCTATTGCCATCATTGACTGTGTTATCATTGTGCTGGACTACTTCAAGAGACTTTCTAGATTGCAGACCTGCTCAGTCATTTATGTGTATGTATGTCTATATTGTGCATATTACTGTGGATCGTGTATAAGGTGCCTGTGTATATCCTGTGTTGCAGTCTTCCCCCGTGCACCTCCTCACATATATATTCAGTGGTACAACTTGCTGATGTCAGACCACTGATCCCTGTTTCCGGTATCATCTGTTCCATTATCCTCTCACATAGCAGTGGTACAACTTGCTACCGCAGACCACTGACTACCTGGATACCTCCACTTGGATTCCATTCCTTCACTCAGACAGCGGTACAACTTGCTACCCGCAGACCGCTGACTCTCATCACCTCCTTGTTTCTGTTGGACATTCCTCCTCACTATAGCAGTGGTACAACTTGCTATCGCAGACCACTGACTACCTTCACGTGTCCTTGTCCATACAGTTCCTTGTGTATTATTACCTCATTATTACCAGTGTTGCTAGTCATAGACTTTCCTGAGCATCTCATCGGCCATCATTTCATGTTCCGTGATCACCCAGCTACCAGAGTACCCTATTACCATCTACATTGCTCTGGTAAGCCTACCATCTGGTGATTCCTGGGTAAAGACTCCTAGTGCCCGTGACACAGAGTTTTTGAGGGAAGGTTTTAGAGAAGGGTTTCGAGTTCCTATCGAGGGAGCGGTTCAGTCGGGAAAAGGGAGAAATTTGAAATCGGCTAGTTTGCACCCAGGGGTTCTATTGGAGAAAGTTCAGAAGGAGGTGAGGCTGGGGCGCATGAGTGGACCTTTTCGGGACCCCCATATCGGGAATTGGTGGTGTCCCCGGTAGGGGTGGTTCCTAAAAAGGTGGCAGGGAAATTTCGACTCATTCAGCATCTCTCATTTCCACATGGGGCGTCGGTGAACGATGCGATCCCAGATGAGTACTGTAGTGTCACGTACCAGTCCTTTGAATCGGCTCTGGACATGGTTCGGGGATTCGGGGAAGGGGCATTGATGGCGAAAGTTGACGTGGAGTCGGCTTTTCGTCTGCTGCCGCTTCATCCGGATTCCTTCCCCTTTATGGGTTTTAAGCTAGAGGAGGGCTATTATGTAGACAGGTGCCTTCCCATGGGGTGCGCGGTGTCCTGTGCATTCTTCGAATGCTTCAGTTCGTTCTTGCACTGGTGTATCTGCGCGGGCACAGGCCACCACGGAGTCGCCCACTACTTGGACGACTTCTTGGTGGTAGGGCCCGGGGAGGATGAGACTTGTAGAGACATGTTGTTTGCGGTGAGGGCTCTTTTCCATTCCCTGGGGGTACCAGTGGCTGGGGAAAAAACTGAAGGCCCTACCACCAAGTTATCATACCTGGGTATTGAGATAGATACTGTCCGGGGTATCTGCTGCTTGCCAAACGATAAAGTGAGTAAGCTAAGGGGAGCTATAGGTGAAGTGATAGGCCAAGGGGGAGTGTCGTTGAGACAAGCGCAGGAGTTATTGGGACGTTTCAATTTTGCTTGCCGGGTGATACCCATGGGCAGGGTATTTTGTAGGAAGCTGGAGAGGGCAACGGCGGGGAACAGGCGACCGCATTGTCGAATCTCACTCTCGGAGGAAATCCGGGAGGATTTGGCAGTGTGGGACCTGTTCTTACAGGATTTCAACGGAGTACGGGTATGGCCCGGTCCTCCGGTGTCCAGTCCGGAGCTGGAGCTATTTACAGATGCAGCTGGGTCGGTAGGGTTTGGGGCATACTTTGCCGGCGAGTGGTGTACTGCTTCATGGCCCGAGGAGTGGGTGGCGTCCGGCTGGACAGCTAACATGACGCTACTCGAGATTTTCCCCGTGATCGTGGCACTGGAGCTATGGTCAAGCAGGTTAACTGGAAAACAGGTAGTTTTTTGGTGTGACAACCTCGGTGTTGTGCAGGCAATAAATGGACAAAGGTCCAAGTCCCCCCCAGTAATTACCCTTCTGCGTAGGTTAGTCTGGCGCTGTCTGGCCTGCGATATATCCTTTCAAGCTCGACATGTGCCGGGAGTCGAGAATGAGTTGGCGGATGCGTTATCTAGGGGTCAGATGGAGAGATTTAGGGTCTTGGCTCCTGGGGCATCCCTAACGGGTGTGCCCTGTCCCTCTTACGTATGGCAGATTGTCAAGCCAGCATAGAAGGGCTGGCCGAAGCCTCCCTGGCTCCCTCGACGAGGAGAAAATATCGGGCTGCATGGACGGAATGGTGCACTTTCCACAGCCAAGGCCTTAGCGGTAAGGAAGGTGGGGATAAGCGGATGCTGGCGTTTGTCTGGGCAGGGTATCAGGCAGGCAAGTCTAAGGCCTCCATGGTGGCCGCATTGGCAGGGATATCATTCTTTGCTAGGATGAAAGGAGAGAGAGACTTGACAAAAAGTTTTTTGATTTCAAAGGCCCTGAGGGGTTGGGCGAGAGAAAGACCGGTTCATTCGGATCAAAGAAGGCCGATCAGTGACTCGTTGCTAGGGAATATGGTGGCCGCAATCTCGACAATTGCTAGGGATAGCTACGAGGTTGCTTTGTTTCGCGCTGCTTTTGTTATGTTATACTTTGGCGCTTTGCGGGTGAGCGAGCTAGTTGCTTCCTCTCGGACTTTCCCCTTGTCAGGTATGCTAGGTCAGCACGTAATAATATCTAGCAGCTCTGTTTGTTGTAAGGTAAGGAAGTCTAAATCTGACCAGTTAGGGAGAGGGCGCTGGGTTACATTGGTCCCAAGGGTGGGTTGTGCGGTATGCCCTATTGTGTTAATCAGCCAATTTGCCTCCCTTAGACCGAGGGGTGCATTACCTTGGTTGGTGCATGTCGATGGTTCACCTCTCACCAGGTACCAATTTTCAGTGGTTTTTAAACGCACATTGACGGCTGTGGGTGTGGATTGTAAGCAGTTTGGCACACATTCTTTCCGTATTGGTGCAGCTACATCTGCTGCGGTTGCAGGGGCATCAGAACCTGCCTTGAAGGAACTGGGCAGGTGGAAAAGTAATGTCTACAAACGTTATGTGCGACCCTCTCTTCTTCCCTGAATTTTTGCTCTCCTGATCTGAAGCTGCGGGCGGATTCACAGGGCTGCGGCTGCTCATGCTTTTTAAGCAGGGCGCGAGGGTTTTGTCCGTTTTTTCCCTCTAAAGTGGGGCCATGATTGGCTTGTTGGCTCCATGAGGTTTTAATGGTTTTACCCTCGCTTGTGTTTCAGCTCCCCTCTGTGGTGGTCTGCTGAGTTGCCTGTTATGGGTGTGCAGGTTAGAATCCTGGGGCCATGCTGGTCTTTGCTTTTCTTCTTCTTATTTTTCAATTTCCAGCCGCTCAAAAGTTTTGCTGGTATTTGTCGTTAACATATATATTGTTTTTCACTGCCTTCTTTACAGAACACAGGACCCCGCGGCTGATATGGGTTTTGGGACATTCGTTTGTGCATTGGGCTGCTTTGCATAGGGCTATAGGGGACACTTCAGCTATTCCGGGGTCGGTTGTGGTTCAGTGGATTGGTCAGAGGGGTTTAAGATGGACGGGTTTTCGTAGGTTGTTAGTAAATGAGATTGCTAAAAGGGGTGTGCCTCATGTGTTTGTTATTCATCTAGGAGGAAATGACCTGGGTATAGGTAGATTTGGAGTTCGTAATTCAGTCGGAGTTGGCTTGGGTCCGTGCCTCCTGGCCTGACCTGTTAATATGCTGGTCGGATATAGTGCCTAGGTTGTCTTGGAGATATTTTAAGGAAGGCAGAGTGGCTGACGAGGTACGGAAAAAAGTGAACTCGGTGATTGCTCGATTTATTCGCTCGATTGGCGGAGTCCGTATACAACATCCTCTTATACGTTTCCAAAGTCCTGGGCTATATCGGTCTGATGGTGTTCATCTGAATGAGGAAGGCATGCGTTTGTTTATTGAGGATATTTATAGAGGCTTAGTGGGAATTCTTTAGGTGTGGTGGCGGGCCGCGGGTCTGGAGGACCCGGGCGTGGCCGGAAATCGCAGTACAGTCGACGGCCAGTGGTAAGGGCACATGATGGTATCGGGCACACTTAACCCACCTGTTTTCAAATGGAATAGGCTATTAGTCTCGGTCCAAGTACTTCCCGACCGGGTTGACTTGTGGTTGCTTCCGTTAGCCTAGAAAAGGGGAGGGTTCTGTAGTGCCCGGGGCGGTAGCCCCGTTTAGGTAGATATGTGCGCCTTGGGGTGTGTGGTTGTCCCCCGTTTGCGGATGCCCCCTGGAAGGCTTGGGGCATCCTGGTTGGCCTGGCGGATGTCGACTCGGTCTGCTTCTTTCTCCACCACCATACCTCCAATAAATCCCGTGTTACTTTCCTCATATTTAAGTTGTCGTGTCTTTATTATGGTTATGGTTAAAACGATAAGAGAATAATGTAAGGAAAGGTATCAGCCATTAAGCATTTTATAAGTTATACAACAACATCATAAAACCTCTTTTGTAAGATGCAGTCTGCTCCTGTACTTTAAATAAATTTAGTCTACCAAGCTACCAAGAGACCGGAGGAACATCACTACACCAAGAGAAATACCTATGGACATAGGAGCATCACATGTAGAATCAAACCTAACATAAACCCTTCCTCCTTATACCCTTCCAATCACCACAGAGGTCCGTGACAACACCACAAATGATCATAGACAATGTTGGCATGCATACATAGACCTGTCACCTACACACACAGTTCAGGCATCAATTTGACTGACCGAATCAGTGTGCAGCCTATCAATTATCTAGGAACCAGTGACATCACTGAGGCACGGAGTGACTTCTATTCAAGAGGCTCAACTAACTTACATGGGAAGTTATCAAAAGCTCTGCAGGTCATTTATAAAAGTACACCAGGTTGAGGCGTAAGACTATATTGTATGGAGTGCATCTGGTAATGCGCTTCTTCCCAAAAAAAGAGTATGCACACAAAAAAGGGCTCAGACTGAAATTCAAGTCTTTTTTTTTGCGGAATGGAAAATGGATGTGTGTCCTCCTCCTTGAGTGGACTGTGTAAAAATGCTAACAGAGCATCCTACAGCAATAGGAGCCAGGGTCCTACTGCCTGAAAAAACATATCCATGTCACCGGACACCCCCAGATATGATGATTTTATATCACCAACATTTTATTTAACCCTTGTGCTGTTGAAAGAAGTAAGCATTCAACAGGCAAACTGAGGGAGTCGAACACAATCCCCCTATTCAGTGCCGTTATCTCCAGGGGGGGTCCACAGTCTGCCCTCAGCCCCTCTGAGCATCAAGCTGTACACTAAAAATAAACAGCAGCCCTGCTGTTAATGAGGGGGAACTCTGTGCATCAACACAAGCGGCAGTGAATGTCATGCAATACACATGTAGAACCATGCGATACAAATTCCCTATGTTTAATAACCTCACAGTTACAATAGAGTTTTGTTAGTACTTTAGAACGAGGGGCTGGTTTGTGAATGATTTGTAACGCTCACATACCTGAGGTTTGGAACACTGTGGCAATCTTGCACGCCTTAAATTTTATAAATTAAAGGTTGAGACATGGAAACCTACTTCAAGGTTCATCCACACCAGCGGTTTCTTGGGCAGTGTTCCGAACTAAATCCCAACTTGAGGATGACCGCCGGAGAAACAGTACGGCACAGTGATTCATTGGCCTTCACGTGGACAGCAGCGATGTTTGTGGCTAGGAGACGGACTTGACGAAACGATGGATCTCTGTCTCACTCTATTTTTCAGGTGGTTTTCTCAAGTTGTATTTGGAATGCAGCTCAATAAACTCCCTCAGGGCCCTCTTAAGAACATCTTGGGCCCCTGGGCACAGCAGTGCACCGGGGCCCCTATATATACAAAAAAAAAAAAATATTATTATATATATGGGCCCTGCAGCCAAGGGGGGCCCGTCGGAGGCAGGAAAAAAAAAAAACCTGAAGAAAAAAAAAAAAAAGAAGAAAATTCTTACCTTGCGGTCAGCTGGCGATCCGGCTCCCTCCATGGTCTCCTCCTCCATCGCGCTCCGCAATGGATGTCGGGCAGGCGCGATGACGTCACGCCCGACATGCACTGCGAGTGCGACGGAGGAGGAGACCATGGAGGGAGCCGGATCGCCAGCTGACCGCAAGGTAAGAATTTTCTTCTTTTTTTTTTTTTTTCTCTTCAGGTTTTTTTTTTTCCTGCCTCCGACGGGCCCCCCTGGGCTGCAGGGCCCCCGGGCACCTGCCCATTGTGCCCAATGGGAAAGACGGCCCTGCGCTCCCTGGCTCAGTGGTTAGTGTCATTACCTCCCTGCAATGACCTGACTTCCATTCTCACCAAGGCTGCTATCTGCATGGAGTTTCTTACCATCTTTATATGGCTGTCCTCCAGGTGATCTGGTTTCTTCCAATGTTCCAAAGACCATGCCTGTAACTTCACCTATGTGAGTGCGTCTTTGTCCATGCCAGGGAAATTAGATTGTAAGCTCCCCTTTGCTGTGCTCAAATAACGTTCTCCAAATTCTACAGTGTTGCTAAATATAGCGGCACTATATAAAATTTCTAAATATGTAGGACATGGACTTCAGTTCATAAATCACAAAACCCATATATTTTATTGTTCATTTGTAAGATACACTGAGTAAAGATTATTTTAACGTTCTTTGTCTATGAATGTCCAACAAAACCTTACGGCATATAATTTATTAAAAAGCAACCTCAGAATTGGACATGAAATCACCATATAAACACTTGAGAATACTCTCCCGGGTTGTCTGAAAGGCTTCCGATAGCAAGAAGAGGCAGCGCTTAATGAAGCAATGCAGGTCATCAGGATCCGCCCTCTCTCCCCCACGATGCTGTGAGTCTCAGCATTAAATAGCAGGAGGCGGGGCTACAGTGACGCTATCGAGTCACCACGCCTCCTCTGACACGTGCCACCTGACCTGACCTCCCCTCCTTGGGGGGGAAAGTATGCTATAAAGCAGTGGTTCCCAAACTTTCTCAGTTCCAGGCACCCTTAGGGTCTCCATAATTTTTTCAAGGCACCCCTAAGCCAAAATAAATACCATGTTGTCCCCCGCCTTGCTTAACCCCAGCCCTGTCCGTGGCACACCTGTGAGATCGGTGAAGCACCCCAGGGGGCCACGGCGCACAGTTTGGGGACCACTGCTATAAAGTATCCCAGGTCTTGCAATACAGCCCTGGATTCCCCCTAGTATATAAATTGCCATTGGTACAGCACTGTAATGCTGTAGTGAAACAGAGCACAGGTATAGTAGAACCACCTCCCTATCTATAATATTTTCAGGGTAACTAGTAATCGGCAGAATTCTGAAGCTCCAGGAAGCATCTTTCTAGTTTGGATTGGGACAGTGTGACTAACAAATTTATTGCCCGACATATGGCAGAACAGACTGAGTGCCTTGTTCTTTTACACGCTTATAAAATCATGTTTAAAGCAGGAATTAGCCGTCAGCTGACATATAGAAAAGGGGTAAAGTTTATGTTGTTGCCTTAACTAAATTTAAGGCAACAACATAAACTTTACCCCTTTTCTATATGTATATAACTAAACCAGGACAAAAAAACCCCCAGAAGTATCTCACAATGGAGTCGCCAGCAACTGAGATACAATGGAGCGTTAGCTTGTGCCAAATCCAGTCCCTGTAATGCAATCACTTCTGCCCCAGTCAGGACGCCTTCCATCTGTGACCTTTGAATACGCTGATTTTTTGGCTCTCAGACTTCATCTGGCTTTTATAACACACACATACAGCTAATTTTCTGACTTGTGCCGCATTTATAATGTTTGACGTGGAAAACAATCTTGACCAAATACAGGGACACCGCAGATTATCCAGAGCTCACATTTAAAGGAAATATATCCGTTTTTTTTAAAGGGCTTAACAGTTAGGACAATGGCCTTTTATGGTTTGAACCCATTATTTTATAAGCCTTTAAAGTGGATATAGACCGTCTGGTCTGATGGATTTCTGCAGCTTGGACAACAGGGATCAATGGATGATGTTACCTGTCCAATGAAGTGCTTTAATCTAGTCCCATTGACTTCCTGGGAGTATGGTCATGCCATGTCAAGAATAACAAAAAGAAAAAAAAAGTGGGGGCTTTATAATGGTTAACGTGGAGGCTCCGCTATGTAGTGAACAGAGGAAAAGTACCTTTCTGTTGAACAAGAGATTTAAACCTTTGGTGAGGATCCTTAACACAACAGCTTCTGTAGAATCCAGTGTACATACACGATTCTAAAAATAACCAAGAGGTTTAGCACAAGAGTTGGCGCCACATGTGACACTGAAAGTGGTGCGACAGGTGGCGCCGTCATTAGTTAAAAGAGCAACTGGATACGGTCTGACCCTATGACAAATCCTATCACAAAAAGAGAAATATTAGTCTAACTGCCGATAGGTGGTTGAGGTCATGTCCTACTACTTTTGCTCAGTTATAGGATAAGTTAAGAACTGCAAACTCTGCAGGCCCACAATGACTCATCAAGGGTGCCAAGGACTCATCAAGGGTGCAAATGTGGCTACATGTCCGCCTAGTAAATTTCAAGGTACATGTCCCCCTTGGCGGCCTTTGAAGGCACCACTGGAAATACAGCCGGTGCCCAGTTTTGCAGGTTGGTGAATGCCCAGGAAAATGTGCATGGTGGAAGCAGTAAAAACATGACATCACTGTCCAACCTACTGCCTTTCAAGGTCACCCTCTTCACTTATTTAAGCGTTTCCATTTTCTCTGACAATACCGCTCAGTTTAGCTCATTTATGTCTTAAATTAAACGAGAGAGAGTGAAGGGTCATGGCGACTTGATTTCATTTGCGACTTGCGTGTGTTTTAATAATTCTATTACATTGGTCAAAGTGCGTCTATACTCGTTCCCATAGCAGTGCCCCCGGAAGGTGCAACATACGTCACATTATAAAGACAGTGATTCCATTTCTGGGACCTCAGAGGGGACAGAGAACTGAGGTCTTATTGTGGAGGGGGAAAAAAGTGGTCTCTTTCCACAAAGCAGAGACCACCCCTCTAAATAGGCCATTTCCACCCTTTTATCTCATTTCTATAATTCCAACCCTCAAAAAAAACTCAAATTTAGGCACTTCAGGGCAGAAGTAATTGCAATCGTTCAATTAATCAACACTTCCTAAGGAACGCCCAAATCCACCCAGCTCCTCCCATCAGCCAGTGCAAACACTGCCCCCACACAGTCTTGGCACCGAGATCCTGGTGCACAAGTAGGTACGCAACCTCCCAAAAGTGCATGTATGCTTTTGTCGTTTGCAAATGACTTTTACACAGTCTTCAGCATAGAAGCTTAACTGATGAATTAGCGTTGAAGTTCGCCTGCCGTCTACGCACAACGAAGGCAGCCATTTTGTGGGATGAATGAATTAAGGATGCGAGAATACACCTTTAAATAATGACCGAACTATTATTCATGAGACACAGCCTATAAAAGTTCATTCAAACCAATGACCTAACTAAGGAACAAAATGGCTGCAACAATATTTATGCCTTTGTGACCTCAAAAAGATCAGTGGTTCCCAGAAAACCGATAGCGTCAACTTCATGACCACAAAATAAATGTCTCCACGTTATGTACCCGTTTTAAACCCTCCGCGCAACCAGGATGATTCTACATAGTTCTCTTGAAGTTACATAAACTCCCCAAATAGCAAATTCTCTTAACGAAATAGAAAAACAGTTCACTTTTAAATGTCCCCTCAGCAATAAATATTAGCTAATGCTACATACAGAATAAGGAACTGGATCCAATATGCACAAGGGATAGTGTACTGAGATATAAATATATAATATATATATATATATATATATATATATATATATATATATATATATATATTATAGTTGCCAACATTGGCAGGTTAAGTTCCGGTAGGTCCGGGGGTCAGGTGGGAGAGTGGGGGTGGGGCTCGAAGAATCGCGCCGTTAGCAACGCCCCCAAAGCTGTCACCACTTTTCCCGTCCAATAAAACAAGGGGGCGGGGCCATGACGCGCCCGTGACACCGATAAGCCCCGCCTCCCCCATTCAATTGCCACCGTCGCCCCCGGGAATCGGGAGAATTGCCCTCTCTCCCGGGAGACTGACCCAGATTTCGGGAGTCTCCCGGATATTCCGGGAGAGTTGGCAAGTATGTTTATTTATATATATATATATATATATATATATATATATATATATATATATATGCCTCCATACCGTGACAGAACTTTTTCACACCATATTTACTTTACATTATTAAGACCTATCGCTTGCGGTCATCAGCCATTTTCTGCAAAGGGTGATTAAAGGAGACTACGTTGCCTTTCAATAGGAATGCTGACAGGAAGTCTGAGGTGTGAAGAAAAATATCTTCCCCTACACCCTTACCACAAATATCTTCCATTCTAATAACATTTTATATATAGATTTGTAAAATTAGTAGCTCTTGTATAAAAACATGCCTTTTTAGATTTAGTAGCCATTTAATAAATACACACATTCTGAGGTAAAAAATAAAAAGTTTTGCAAAACTGGCAGTTAAAATGCAAACACTGGGGAATTATTGGATTAGATATATATATATATATAGTAAGGTATCACTGTGCTTTTGTTAGATTTGGAATATTAGGTGCTGTTTTTGTGTGTCGGAAAATCACACGAACAGTGTATTCCAAAGGGTAGTTATTTTGGTTTTGAAAATGAGGTTCACCGGCCAGGATGAAAGACCGTAAAAGAAAAAAAAAAAAAGGAATTTGGATCCCGCCGCACAAGTGATGTTTGGGCAGCGGGTCCTGCGTTTGTTGATACTGAAGCTGCTGTAGGCAGTTGTGTCACTTAGAGATGCCATTCATTCAGCCTGCTGGATAAAGGGAGCCATTCACCCAAATGAGAAAGCCATTTATTGCGACTGGAACATTTCCTCCTTCTTATGTGAATGCACAGAGTTTTGGCCGATGCAGCCTGAGCTGGGTTTTATTGTTTGGAGCTGTGAGAAAATGGCCATTTATTCTACAGAGCAGAAAAGATGCTAGACGCTAATCTGATTCACACATTTCTCTTGGTTAAAGCGGGGACAGGCTCCGATTCAGCCTTAGTAATGAGGAATTACCATTCAGATGCCTTCTTACTGCAGCCCCAATCTGTGCAAAGGATGGTTTCTTGCGGCAGGAGAATAAACTAAGCAACCGTCACCCTTTATCCGAGCCTCTACTCCTTGACATGAAAGAGGTGGTTAGACTGTGATAACTGCCAACGGGCATTGTCTACAGGCTTTATGTCTTCAGATCCGTACACAAGGCCAAAACTCGGCCAACAACTTTAAAAGGGGTAATATTATTTCATTTCATTGCCTTTATGATCACTTTATTTTGGTGTAAATGTTTTGTAAGGCGTAAGGTCATACATAAATCTATTGGGAATATGTAATAGGGGTCAATGGCGATGGAGGTAGATGTTAAACCACAAGAAGCTTTCGGACTTAACCAATGTGTTGGACTTATTTCAGAACTAGTAACAGATGATATATACAGTTGCTCACAGACTGGCAGTATGACAAGCTTATGCAGTTAATGTACTTAACACTATTATAGTACATTAACATATGCAAATGGAAATAAGCTTATACTGTGAACAATGTCAGAGAACAGGTTGCTCATATATATTTTTGTGCCTCTGGACGCTTTTTATATATCTATATATAAGTAAGAGAACACAAAAAAGGATGCAGCTCCAGTTAACAGGTCTTTACAGTTCAACGGTCACTGGAAAGACCCGCTGAGAGCCGAACTTCATATCTGTGAATGCTTAGTAATGCAATGCGGATGGCTGGAGGCTGCCCCACTTCCTGTCTTCACTAGATCACACTACCAAGATGGGAAACGTAGCGCAGCGCTCCATATTAACAAAGAGTTCCCTAGTCCTCTGCATACCGTACGTCAATAAAAGTAAATGTCTTCATTTTCAGCTTGGCCAAAGCAAGATAAAATATAAGCCAGAGAATACTAAAAACACGGCGCCCCTAGTGGACAAACTATCAAATTAAATGTCAGAATACTTTTCAAATACATTTTTATTTTGGCTGCGGAGCTATTATTTTATTCTCACATTCAAAAAGCTAAACAAATACTTCTAAATTCCTGTGAGACAGCCAGCCTAGTATTATGACAACTAAAACATGTCCCGACACATTAGATTGCAATCACGGCCTTACCTTTTTATTAAAGTAGATCAAAAACATATTGGATGGATGCATATACAGCTGCATTACACACATATATACAACAAAGTTAGTACACTGAATGACTGTAGTCCTACTTTGTGCGTTAAAAGCGTCTGGGCGATTTTTAAGCATATTGGAGGTCCTCTTCGTGCATTCAGTAGGACTCCATATAGTTGAATAGAATGATTGGAAAATGCACTCCAAACATGGGGACACAAATGTATCAGTGACCTGAAACACATTATGCTACGATACCCTAGCGTCAGAGTATGCCCTTGTAGACCAATGGTACATTCCCACGGAGGAGGGGGTATGAGCTCAGTAACTGTGGCTATTTTTGCAAGAAATTACATTATGAAGCCACTTCTTAAAACCAAGAACCATCTAACTACATTCTAACCTACTTGGTTGCCTTGACAACCACAGGCAGAACGCAGCCCAAAGCCATGTTGTAGTCTCCATGACAACAGCAGCATGGAGCACTGGCAATCGTATGTCACATGACTAACGCCAAGACAAATCTGTATGCAGTTCACACCACTGTACAGGGGTGAAACACAGCATTGCCTGGTCCCAGTAGCAAAATTTGGAGGCGAACCGGTGATGCCGTCCTCCGCACCTGCTCAGAAGAGAAGAGGGACGGCCTCCGGCTAGTGGACTAGCATCGTCCAACCCCTGCAGAGATGGTAGTTCTGCCACCGCCATTGAACATTTTTCAAACTCCTCTATCCAGGACAGGTGAGGAAGGGACCCCTAATTTGCCAGAAGACCCATAATTCTTTTAAGTCATAAGGATGCGAACAATCCGTGGAATTTCTTTATATGGTAACCTGGCACACAGAAGGTAATATAACCTGACCTATAATTTAAAGAGAAGTTATACTGTTCCCCAAAGCACTCATTTCCCCATGCATTATAAGTAACAGTGTTTTGGAAGAATACCACAAAGGGGGTTCAATGATCACACAGGTCATAGGGATGTAATTAGGACGCTAACGATGACTAACAGAGCAGACTACACTCCTGGAACTCACAATATCACTCCCATGTCTAATGCAATGACACGGTGCTCACATACAGACTAAAACATGTGTTATAGGCATAGTGCTCACTGCCGGGATCAGGTGCTTCAAAAGGAACAGGAATCAAATTGCAGGACCTTTGTAAGAGGTCACAAACAACCAATATGCTCCTGCTGTACAGAAAGGCTTTGAGGAAACTACTCTGCATTTTACAAGAAGTCCAGGACGTTTAACGAGCTGCAGATACTAGATCGGCCTCTTGTAGTTCTGCTTGTTTAAGTGTGGAGATTGATAAAAGAGAAGACATACATACATACATATATATATATATATATACACACGCAAACATAGCTGAAATACCGGTTACCTGTAACATTTACAAGTCACGCACCGTGACATTTAAACATGCTGCATACAGCCACATGGGAGAAGTCATCTAACTTATAAACAGTTTATGTATAGAAAACAGAATAAAGTGAAAATCCATGGAAAATTAATGGACAGTTTCTCAAGTTAGAACAGGTAAACCAATACCAAGTAACAAAAGTGCAATAAGGTCAATTACACAATGTACTTTCCTATGCACAAATTCGCTAAGCACATACACAACACTCTTTCCACTTGTGGGAACTGTCCCTGGAATATGCGGATGCATCTAACTTTGCAGGATTGGGGGTGCACATGAAAATGCATATGGTGCCAAGAGACAAATGTCACTACAATCTCCTGCTGACTACAATCCAGGGGCAGATCTAGACTTGTTTATAGAGAGGGGGGCACATTTTTGTATAGCCACGCCCCTCCTCCACTCTAATTGGTCCTGGTTGGCCCTGCCCCTTTTCCCCGCTGATTGTACGTCTCCACTGCAATTTAATGGGATGAAGATTGCTGCTAGTTGGGGGGGTTGTCCCGATCGCCAACCTCTGGATCCGCCAGTGTCACCACCATATGACCACCCTATAGACTCATTTGGGCTTTACAGTTTGACTCCTAAAATACTGTTTCTCTACGCATCATTTCGGCCTTAAATTAATCATGAGGTTGAAGAGACCTGGAGATGGCTTTGTATTATGTGTGTCAGTCTTAATTATCACTTCTTGAGCACATGGAAGAAAACAAAACAGTCTTTTAGCTGGGAGCAAGAGGTTCTGCAGCCACACAAATAACTGGGGAATACCCCATCACTGCAGCTCAACCTGAGTCTTATTCAAACATCTTGTTCTGCAAAACAGAATCTAACTCTTGTTTTGGGTCCAATATAAGTCATTGGAGAGTGCCCAGCCCACAGTTAGCTAGGAACGCTGTTACCATATCGACACGCGGATCCAGACACTTCCTACAAAAATTTGCGAACTGGCACAAAAATAAGGACATGTCATCACAGAACGGCATATACTACGCAGGAACACAGTTTGTACATCCATAAATGACTCCCTTTCTGACTCTCACACCCCGATAAGGGAGACAAATTACAGGATTTCCCATCATTTACAGCCAAGTGGGGGCATGAAGGCTCTGTTCATGGTGGGTGCGGGGGGAGAGAACAATCAATGCCCTGTGGGTGATGTGATGGCGCAGCCTTCGTGCCTATAACCTGAGAAGTAGAAGGGGTAGGTGGGGGTTTTCTATTAGAAATATTGTTGCAAGTAAGGTAAAAAATTAAAAGGAAAAAGAAGTTAGAAATTATCCCTTATGTTGGTTATCATTATGGCGCGTAGTCTGTAGTTCAAGGGTTATTTTTCTTAAGAGAAGTATATGCTACGGTGGCTCAGTGGTTAGCACTTCTGCCTCACAGCACTGGGATCATGAGTTCGATTCCCGACCATGGCCATATCTGTGTGGAGGTTGTATGTTCCTCCCTGGGTTTACTCCGGGTGCTCCGGTTTCCTCCCACACTCCAAAAACATAAAAGTAGGTTAATTAGTTGACCCTAGTCTGTGTGTCTGTCCATGTGTGTGTGTGTGTGTGTTAGGGAATTTAGACTGTAAGCTCCAATGGGGCAGGGACTGATGTGAGCGAGTTCTCTGTACAGCGCTGCGGAATTAGTGGCGCTATATAAATAAATGATAATAATCAAAATGCTACGACATAAGACAATTGGCCCAATATTGTCACATTTGGGGCCTAATATGAGCGGCGTCTGGTAATGACCCTAGTCTTTCAAGGGTTAGATGTGCAAAATAGACAAATGACCCATGTTTGCGACTATAACCTTAATTGTGACCACTTTCTATATACGACCTTACCACTCCTGCCATCTTCAGTGGGTGCGGCGCTCTACGTCTGCGGCAGTTCCGGTGCGCCGCGTCACAAACCCAACGTCATCAGGTTTAATCATAATAGCATAAATAGGTTTACAGACTGAGGTCTCAGCTCACTAAACAAGGCGGGTATTTATATACACTCTACTAGAGACTGCGTACAGCAAACTGACACACATAGGCTGGGTGCACACTGAAGCGCTTTCGTCCAATAATCGGGCAAATCAGCCGACATACGACCATTCGGTCGGAAACCGGGTTAGTGTGTATAGTGACACTATTGTCAAAAGTCGTGCCAAAGTGTCGACTGTCGGCTCATTTGGTTGGTCGTACTGTTTAATATTTTCCGACCAATCCACCTAACGATCATGTACTGGGTATAATTATCTGATTGATCCACAACCAAGTGCCGATAGTTCCTCGAACTGCGACTCCTTTGGGTGCGTATGTTAATTTCTGATGCCTGTACCAGTCCCACGTGGTGCGGTGTCCGCACGTCACTGATTTTGTAATTAGATGCTTCTAGCGGTAAAGCAATAGCAAGTGTCTATTGCATTAATGCGTATAGTATATGTCTACCAGTTTAATTATAAACCTTTGTCAGTGTAGTCTTATAACAAAGTTTTATTTATATGTGTATTGCATATGTCTGCCTCCTCAATTATAGCCATGTGTCACATCCATATTAGTAAAAATAATTTTTTTATGTGTAGTTCAGAACGAACGTACAATGTACACGTGTTGCCTTCGCTTTTTTTTTAATGAGGTTTGGTGTGGTTACTATTGAACATGCTCCGCCCCTTATTTAAATTTCTTGGGGATATCATTACATAGTCGTTTAAGTGTGTACAAATTTCTAAATCTTTGCTCACGACATTATGGCCGTGAATAGTCGCTTCCCGGATGGTCGGTCTTTCGTTCTGCAGGAGGATGAGACTCGGCCGAGCGATCGGAGCTTTGGTCGAAGGGAAAGCCGTTGTAGATAACACGCCGATCGGTAAATTCTTCAGTGTGTTCCTAGCCATGTTTAGATTAAGGTTTATGCTTGCAATTTAGGAGTTGCGATGCAGATCGATTTATATGGGGACGAAACAGACCCAGTTGTAACAAAGCCTCGCTGATAAAAGTACAGAGTTATTTTTATTTTTAAAAGCTCACGGGACATATTCAATCAATATGTGAAACAAAAGACGGTTTGTCCAAAGTGAGCAACCTTTTGCCTCCCATGGTTTGTTATTAGGGGGGAATCAGTTTCACAACAAGTATGATATATGTCAGTCCTGACTACTTAATTAAGCAAATAAACAAGGTACTGTTCAAAAAATGCTGACCGTGTTTAGGGGAAGGGGAGGGGGTAGACCCTCCATCTTCATTACCCGGCTTTGAGTGTTTCTTAACTACTTTTCATTAAAAAGACAAACTTTCCTTGTCCAACTAGAAAGTGCCTCCTTTTATCTAATACAGGCTAATAGAAATGCCTTGTTCGGTAGCCATAAATCACTAGCCAGGTCTTGTCAATAAGTCCTCCTGCAGCAATGGGCCAGCCTGGTAATATTAATGAGCCGCCCAAACTGCTCAGATGGTTTTGCCGTTCACAATTAGCCATCCAGTCACCTCTATAACGGTTTCACAATTATTCTACAAACAGGACCGCTTACGGACGAGCTCTTAGTCTACTTAATGGCGAAGATTTACAAAAACTGGTGCACAGCAATAAAGATGGTGTATCTCATCGCAAGCAAATATTTGCTTATATGTTCTAAACTGCACTACACAAAGGACCGTTATAATCAGATTGGTTGGCATGGGTTACGGTACCTTTTTCTGGTGCATAAGATTTCATAACTGTCTCTCATCCACGCTCATTACATCCTCCCAATCCCGGTTACAGGACTTTTTTCGGGCTCCACCCACTCTATAGAATTCTCTCCCTTGCACAGTAAGACTTTCCTCTGGTCTACAAACTTTCAAGCGTTCTCTGAAAACCCACCTCTTCAGACAAGCTTATAATACTCCTCAACCACCCTCTTAACCTCACTACATTACCCTATTACCACCCGTTACACAATCTCACACAAGACAACTATCCCCTGACCAACATTGTTGTGTAACGGGAACATTTAGCTTATGAGTCACTTTTACCTTTGCAGTCTGGCTGGGCCGAAATGCAAAATGTAGAATTAACCTATTGTGTCAAACTCCCATTGTCCCATAGATTGTAAGCTTACGAGCAGGGCCCTCTTACCTCTGTCTGTTTTATCCAGTTTGTTTATTAGTTTATTATGTTTGTCCTCAATTGTAAAGCGCTACGAAATATGTTGGCGCTATATAAATAAATGATGATGATTACACAAATATTGTGCTATGCTTAATTACACGAAATCAGAAGCAGAATTTTAGCATCTTTGATAGAAAGTCGGAAAATAGGGCATCCATTTCTGGCAGGTACATCACCTTTAATATATATATCAAGCTTTCGTGAACCTTATTTATTTAATTAAATGAGACCAAAAAGGGATCATTCTTACTATAGCAAGTGGTGCTCTAGGAAAATAGAACTTAGACCACTGTTAGCTAACCTGTGACACTCCAGGTGTTGTGAAACTACAAGTCCCAGCATACCCTTCCAGCAATAAGCTGCTATATATTAGCAAAGCATGCTGGGACTTGTAGTTTCACAACACCTGGAGTGTCACAGGTTAGCCAACACTGACTTAGACTGAAATTTCTTCTGTTAACGTTTAAACCCAGTTTTCAATGAATTTATGACTTTTCACCTTTTAATAAATAGACCTCATAGTGTCCGTTTGTTAAATAGCTGCATAAAGGAGCAGAAACAGCTGTGACTGTGAGGTTGTGGAAGCTGCTCCAGGTTTTCTCTTTTGAAGCTCAGTAACGTTACACCTTAATATTAAACCCTTGGTCTATCATCTGGAACAAATCAGTCAGATGTAAGAGAGGGACAGAAAGACAGACCGATCAAGAGCAGTCAAAAGAACAAAGTCATATACAGGGAACCATTCATCCATAATAGTAATTAATTATCATACTAGTATTTTAAAGGTTTTTACTGTGAATTAATGATAAAAATGGGTCAAAAAGCTGAAACAGCAAAGCAGAGCACACTCAGTTACTGGCTTTTATTTGCACTCATTTGCTTTAAGATTTCTATACAAATTTGCCTTGTGTTTAAATCCACCAACCTGTAAGACAGTTGCCCAAGACAAAGTTACTCAGCGCTGGCATTCTGCCTAGTTAAGGTTTGGAATGACGGTTACTCTTGTAGCCTCTTTTCAAAGCAATAAAACCATTTTTAAACAACAGAAATTATGGACAGAGAAGAGCTTGTCTGCACAATACCCTCTTTTCATTCATCTTGTCCAGATATTGTTGTATCGAGCTGGCTGAGAACTGTAAGAATTTGTATAATCACCAATTCTACAGGAGGATGAGACTCTTAAGGACTGCTGGCAGTGGGAAGCGCTCGGAGAATGAAAGCAATTATCTCAATATTAACAGACCAGGCTGCCGGCTAAATACTATCACAGTAGTGTAAATTAGGAACAATAATGATGTCCTCTAGAGTGAGAAGCTGAGTTGCTCAAAAGATTTATGTGAAGGCTTATGAAAACCAAGCGCACTTCCTATGTACTTAGGCATAAAAACAGCAAATGTAAAAAAAAATAATGGATTACTACAAATAAAACAAAATTATACCTAGGAGCAAAGCAAAGCGAATAAAAATAAAAAAAGATTTTGCACCTTGGCAAAACTGTGTAACACTACAGACAGGTGGGTGGGGGGAAAAATTTAAAATGTGTGAACAGATTTAAAGTTGAGAGGGGACGTGTCCTAGCACAACTCTAATTCTGCCAGTATTTGTGCGCTACATTCAAAAGCAGCAAGAATTTTCTGTGCATGCAAAAAAATTAAATGTATTTGCATCCCTTCCACTGCAACATGGCTGCCTGCGTGGCAAGCGATGAGTCACTTTCAGTGGTACATTTAAAATAGGAGCAAAATCCTTGCCTCAGCAGCCTTCACTACTTGTTGAGGCCAATCCCACAATGAACAGCAACTGATTTAGAGATCATTCCAAGTCGGGATTTCCACGGAAATAATGTTACCGACCGCTTCTAAGCAGTGAAGGGGTTAATCTGTTCTAGTGTTGAACATATGGCCCAGATTCCCCAGCCAGATCCCTCCTGCAGGGAAGGTGTTCAGAGGAAGTCTCTATCCCAATTAGGTTTAAGGGAGTCAGATGGTCGTTTGAACTCTCCAAACCTCCCAAACTTTACACTGAAGCAAAAGAACAACCAATGACCGGACATCTGTTTCTGAGTATTCTGGAAGAGTGACCAGGACTCAGGATTACAAGCTGAAGTTTCACTTTTTGTATTTTGACATTCCATATCCAGAGCTTTTGGGGGCCACATGTAAGCACTAAATACGCCCCATGTGAACAGATATGGGGTGTGTATTGCGCTTGCAAATGGCCCCCAAAAGATCCGGTTATGAAATTTTAAAATACAAATCGTGTACCTCAAGAGAAATGAAAACCCAGTTTATCATGCGGTGCAGAGTCTGTTCCGCACAGGGAATGGACTATATGTGAGGGGTCTGCTGTCAGCATGTGGAAGTGAAAGTCTGACGAGAGCTCGGTCTTCCTTCTTTCCGGTTCCTCCAAGAAAGGTAAGGATCATCATCATCATCATCATTTTTATTTATATAGCGCCACTGATTCCGCAGCGCTGTACAGAGAACTCCTTCACATCAGTCCCTGCCCCGTTGGAGCTTACAGACTAAATTCCCTAATATAGACACACATTCACACACAGACACAGACAGACAGAGAGGGAGAGACTAGGGTCAATTTTTTTTTTGATAGCTGCCAATTAACCTACTAGTATGTTTTTGGAGTGTGGGAGGAAACTGGAGCACTCGGAGGAAACCCACGCAAACACGGGGAGAACATACAGACTCCACACAGATAAGGCCATGGTCAGGAATCAAACTCATGACCCCAGTGCTGTGAGGCAGAAGTGCTAACCACTAGGCCACTGTGCTGCCCATGATAAACTTTTTGCATCCTACATTATATTATGTTATGGGACCAATTCGATTTGACGTGATAAATGGAGATTTTTAGGCAGGTTAAACTATAGCTCCATTCACACCCAATATTCCACTCATCGTGACCATATTACCCCCAACTCAAAGTAGGCGCCTGCTTGCCGGACTTTGCTCAAAAAGAAAAAGGCACAGAATTTTTTTTTTATTTTTTTTTTAAAGAATAAGAAAATTAATTTTAAGATATATCATTCAGGTGAAGAATAATTTTGGTAGTGTGAAAGCGCTTCAAATACACTAAAACCCCCCAAACCCCCCCCCCAAAAAAAACCCCTCCATCTAAATGTAGCCTAAAACTCATCGAGAAAGTACAAAAGAGAATAGCCACCTGGACTCGATAACATAGAAAGCTCGGAGACGCTTTCTGAAGGGCAACATGACCGACCAAGCCAGTGCAGGCTAACCTGTGACACTCCAGGTGTCGTGAAACTACAAGTCCCAGCATGCTTTGCCAATGTATAGCAGCTTATCACCGGAAGGCTATGCTGGGACTTGTAGTTTCACAACACCTGGAGTGTCACAGGTTAGCCAACACTGGACTAAGCTCTGGCTATGAAGGTGGGTTGTAGTGTTTAAAATGTGAGGTTCTGGCTTAACAGGAGCGGAGGAATCCAGTCCAAGCTACCTGTTGTTGGGTTACCCTGAAGAGCGAAACAGACTGCGGCGATGAGGGAGTGTCGGTTCCACGTACCGGTGAGTACTGTACTTGGACAGGCTGTCTCATAGTTTCAGGTATAGTGCAGCCCCAAATGGCACGGAGGGAGAACCCAGCACCGTGGGTTGCTACCTGCTATGGCAGTGATGGCTAATCTGTGACACTCCAGGTGTTGTGAAACTACAAGCCCCAGCATGCTTTGCCAGTAGATAACTAGCCGACAGCTGGCAGAGCATGCTGGGACTTGTAGTTTCGCAACACCTGACGTGTCACTGTGCTCCTCTCAAAGTAATTTGGGCATTTTGTCAACTGGGGGATCCCCGTAACGTGGGCGATTGCTAACCGTCCCGCTGGGCTCTCCTCAAGCCTTCTGGGCATGCCTAGGCTTGGTACGCAGGTTAGTTGCCAACACTAGACGTGACTAGTTTCCATCCATTTATGTTCATTTCTTTAATAAAATTTGTATATTTGAGAATTTTGGATTAGTGTATGTTTTCTGGGAAGGTGTAGAGGAGCATTGGAAGGGTATGCTTAAGCTCCACCAAGGTAAAATTAAATATCATACTGGTAACAGAACAGTGCCGTCATTGATTATCTTACAAACCAATACCAGAGATAATCTAATTTTACACACAAAATAAATTAAAAGCAAAAAAAATAATAATAATTTGCTTCCAAAAGAATTATTTAGTATAATCTAGTTTTATTAGGATGGAAGCTGGAAGCACTTGTAGCAATATACTAGGGGAACATACTGTGATAAAGACAAATGTTATAAATTTTGATTATTTACACAAAGGAACGGAAATCTGCGTCTGTTTAGTCTGTGCTGTGCAGCTGGTTTCTCCAGGGCAAACTGATGTTGGGTTTACAGGGGGTAATTAGGAAGTTATTAAATAAGATGCTTCTTGCTGCCATCTGTACCATGTAAAATTTAACTTTCCCACAACATGTCTCTGTTCAAAGCCAGAGGAAGAGTAGTGTGTAGACATGGAGGGGGTGATGTCATATTTTGGCTTGTCAGAATGTCTGTCTAATTCAATATATTTTATACACTGAGGGGCGCAGTTGAACGCATTTGTGCGCCAAACACACGTTGCAAAAAGACACTTGCAAAAAAAATGCACATAGAGATTTGACTAACAGTGTTCGTCGTAGAACCTAAAGTTACCCTATTTGTAAACAATGTGGTAATCATATAATGTAGCAATACGTAATATGTAATAATATAATGGTGCGTCATATATGCAAGAGAACAGAGTCGTCACAGTTACTAATCAATACGAAAGTCGACTATAATCAAATACAAATACCTCGATTGTTTTCCTCCTTAAAAATCAAACGGGGATCTTCTTTACTGCAGCGCGGAGAGGTCAATTGAGTAATACGAAGAGACCAGGTGCGACACACAATGTAGCATCCACACTAATGAAGCGTAGAGTCTATACACAATCAGAATCAGTCACCAATGGTCTTCAACGCAGTGTATGGCTGCACCAGTCCTGAAGCACTCGCAAGAGATCGCCTCCTAACAGACGTATCTGGGGACGCCTCCATGTCCAATTATGTCACATTTACGTAAACACAATCTTACTGTACTCCAACCACATTGCCCACCCAGTACTCCTCTCTAAACATAAGGGGGCGCTAGTGAACAATACGGAAGAGTCTGGATATGGATGCGCATTTTGTGTCTGTTTCCTCACTATGGATATCTTATAGATTGTAGGTTTGCAAGCAGGACCCACTTACCTCTCTGTCTGTATTACCCAGTATTGTGTATTACTGTGTTTGTCCCCAATTGTACAGAGCTACGAAATTTGCTGGCGCCATTTAAATAATTGTTGACGATGATGATATTTTCATCATCTATTTATATAGCGCAAACAATTGTGCAGCGCTTTACAAAGAATATCACATCAGTCCCTGCCCCCATTGCAGTTTACAGTCTTAGAGCACCTGGAGGAAACCCACGCAAACACGGGAAGAACATACAATTTCCACACAGATAAGGCCGTGGTCAGGAATCGAACTCATGACCCCAGTGCTGTGAGGCATAAGTGCTAACCACTGAGCCACCTTATCTTACGACCAACTCCAGATGAACCCCCTGTCTTAATTAGAAAGACAAGTGCAAATGATTACTAGCAAGTACATCGCGGATCTGCCTGGGACCTATCTCTTCTTCACCAGTGGACGGACCCCAGCTATACAACCGCAAAGATCCATTTAGATTTAGGGACACAGTCACACTTTACTTTGCGGTTGTAAATACTTGCACATACCTTTGTATGGTTTTAGATAAGAATTTCACATAAAACATGTCTTTTTGTTCATCGTTGCGAACACCAGAAAACACTTAAATGCTATTATACTGTATGTTGTTCAATCATAAAAAAAAAATATCTAGATATGCGAGAATAGAAATATTTAATAAAACAAAAATTATAAAAAAAAAATTGAATTAATAACCAGGGGCCTGATTCATTAAGGATCTTAACTTAAGAAACTTCTTATTTCAGTCTCCTAGACAAAACCATGTTACAATGCAAGGGGTGCAAATTAGTATTCTGTTTTGCACATAAATTAAATACTAACTGTTTTTTCATGTAGCACGCAAATACTTGATAGCTTATTTGTACACTAAAATTTAAAGTTGATATTTGTGTGCTACATGAAAAAACAGTCAGTATTTAACTTATGTGCAAAACAGAAAACTAGTTTGCACCCCTTGCATTGTAACATGGTTTTGTCTAGGAGACTGAAATAAGAAGTTTCTTAAGTTAAGATCCTTAATGAATCAGGCCCCAGGACATGATCAACTTTCAATCACAGACTAAAATTAGTGTACGTGTAAAATAAATACAATATAATATATATGGTACTGATATACTCGCTGACAAGTAGATGAGAGAATGGCAGCCTCCCAGAAAATCTAAATCAGGTTGTTAACTAAAAGCAGCAAATCTAGAACATGCTGCTAAATGAAAGCAGACTGGAGAGACGGAGACCTGATCCACATGGACACACAATACGGCTCAAGTACAAGGGAGCTTGAGAGCATTAATGTCATTAAACATCAGGATCTCTCAGCGAGGGGCGATGGGTCGGTGTCAAAAAGTCACTTGAAGCCTCCCTTGGTGGAACGGTGTTACAAGGAGTCTGTCGGACTTTGATGCACTTTTTGGTGTAGGACATTTACTATATATAGTTTAAATTTGAGGGTAAACGTGGTTAATGCAATTCAAACAGTACATGGACTGGTACCGTACGAGCAGCTTAATGTATAAGGAGATAGTCACACTCCTAGAATAGTCACTTCTACAAGGGATATTACAGTCAGCGCTCAGACTTATGCTTAATAATAGCCTTGTATGTAGTTATTATTAGCTACAAGAAACTAAATTCCCAGGTTATTGTTGCTTGGATACGGATTTCCCTCTTTGTTAAGCGCGGTCCTGTAGGTGTAGCGATCTCACCTTATGCTCGCCGGCGGTGATCCCTTAGTATGGGGAGCCGTGTGTGGTTTATGTTGTGATACGTGAACCCTTCTCCCATCAGGTTAAACTTACATTCATAAGGGATGAATAAAAGCCAAGATAGTATATGTATGTAGAGCTGCAATAGCAAGGTGTCAGTCTCTAGAGGTGCGTTCAATGCGTGGGCGAGACGCGTTTCGCCAATATATGGACTTTTCCAAAGAGCTGCTACTGCAGCTCTACATACGTATACTATCTTGGCTTTTAATCATCCTGTGTATCGTATAATCATTATATAAGTGGTCATAGAGCATAATATTGGGCATATCGAGTCCCATTACAAACACACCCAAAACACATACCATACGAGGCTACTATACAGTTTTCATACCCCAAACCAAAAACGGTCCCGCTTGATCCTTCTGTTGTTCCTCACTCCCCCCCACCTATAGAATACAATCTCTCACGGACAGATTCTTCTCTACCTTACGACTCATATCTAACCTCTATGCATCTACCACGTATGATGTCAATTTTTTTCCTGTGTGTCATGCGATTTGTTGTGTTAATTACATCCATGCATTTCTTATTCTGCTTTAGTTGTCGTTTACGTCAATTATGTCAGGCGCTACGGAGTCTGTGGCGCCATGCAAAGAAACGACGATAATGATAATATTTTATCATGTTCACGCCATCCTCCTACCACTGAGTTTAAAAAGAGAGAGGGTCTGAGAACAGGTTATAATCTAACACCCCCCCCCCCTCCTCATTATAACACACCTACTGGGAAGGCCATATACCAATCTGTATATCATTTTAAGCACAAGACTGATGTTTAAATTTGTATTGAAAATTGGGGAGAAAGTCTGCCTGGTAACGGACCTGATCTGTGACCAACACGTGGATGGAGACGAGACGGACTACATGGCTTCCATGTGACGCAGTGAGACGAGACCACACACACACAATGGGATTCATCATTAGATCACTACCACAGGCAACTATAAAAAAATCATGAGTGGAATGTCCGATAACAGAGAACACTAGCTTGCCGTCAGCTACAGAGTAAAAGTAAATACAATGTCAAACACGTTCTGTGAAGGTACAGGTCATCTCTATATATGAAGTAGCAATGTCATGTAATGCAACTTGTAGCTTAGGTCTAGTGTCCTCTGAGTCCCTGAGTTATAGTTTTAATAATCAGAGTATAATCGAAGCCGAAATTTCATTCCGTACATGTCACCCCATTCTACAGCATGGAAAGCATCCAGCCAATTCATAAATCAATGATCGTAATGTCAGGCAATGTGCTTTCAGCCACATGGCACATCTCCCCCCCCCCCCCCCCTCTTGAAAAGCCATCATCTATGTCAGGAAACAATGATGTATAGATTTAAAACCAAAATATACCCAGACCTCTACAGAAAGAGAATACACGTTGGTTCTGCAAACAAACAATAAGTGGATTATCATCACAGATGGTTGGATCATTGCATTACACAGTCATGTCAAAGAGGACGAGTCAGAGATATAAGCTCACAACAGAGCGAGTATTTGCAGAGGTCAGGGGCACATGATACCAAGGCTGAGTCAGCAATTGCCTAATAAAAGGCAAAGGCATTGTAGAAGCAATGACTCCATAGTCATCCGGATATGGGAACATCGTTCACTCACTTTTCTCCTCCTTCCCAACATAATGTGCCATGTTTAAAGGTCATAGCTGGCCCAGCTCCTCTGTTTGTGCAGGTGTTTGAAGAGCTGGAACGTTCGTAAAAGTTCTACAATGTTCATAGTAAGGTTTGGAGTGGTCATGGGTGACTAAAGCAGGATTTTAAAAAAATACACAGAAAATTGGTTATTGGAGGCAAGGCTAGTATACAGGTTTGTTTTCAACTTTACGACTAATGTGTTCGGCTGTGGAACACATTTCAAGTTGTGCGATGGCAAGAAAACGTAGAGGGACTTTATCTTTTGAGTACATACAGAGACAGATGCATCAAGCGGACTTCCCCCACATGGATATCATTCTTGCAAACCTTTGGAAAGTGAATTCCGGGAGATCCCAGGCAGGGGGCGTGGTTGGAGGGCGGGGCGCAGTCAATCGTGCCATTTTGGCCACACGCGGGGCCCAAAATGACGCAATTCACTGCCAATTGCGGCATTTTAATGAGCGAGTTGTCGTATGCGTGACACTTGCCTGCTCTCCCGGGAGGTGTACCCGAATTTCGGGAGTCTCCCGGAGTTGGCAAGTATGATGGATATTAATGCTCCCCCAATTATTGACACCGACCCATATACTGTAAGCTTGCGAGCAGGACCCTCTTACCTCTCTGTCAGGCTGTATTACCCAGTATTGTTTTATTACTGTTTGTTCCCAATTGTACAGCACTACGGAATTTGCTGGCGCTAATATATATATATATATATATATATATATATATATATATATATATATATATATATGACTATCTACAGATATCAACAAGATCACTAATAAAACACAGATGAGTCAAATCTGTGTTTTCTATAAAACTACCCTTTAAACATAGATGTTCTATGCCTTGTGTTAGTCCTGCAGGAACTAATTTAAGTTTTACAAAAGGCAATGTTTGAGACATAGATTTGGCTGGGACCCAGTGTTATTTTGTACCATTATAATTCAGAATTTTGATTAACATTTTGTATTAGATTATTTGTGTATTTGTAAACCTGTTTCTTCCTCCTTGTTTGTAGGTTATTGCACCCAGTGACTACCAGCAGCTATTGTGTAGGGCAGTGTTGGCTAACCTGTGACACGCCAGGTGTTGTGAAACTACAAGTCCCAGCATGCTTTGCCAATATATAGCAGCTTATTGCTGGAAGGGTATGCTGGGACCTGTAGTCTCACAACACCTGGAGTGTCACAGGTTAGCCAACACTGTAGAAGTAGAAGTTACTCTGCAGGAAACACAGACATGAAGGGGTACAGGTGAGGTACTCCTGGTCACAGGCTCAGGAACAGAGACTTCTTTCTCTTATTCCTCCCTTGCTGAGGATTTTTTTCCCCAACTTTAAACTTGAACAGTTCGCCTGGTGTGTGTGTGTGTGTGTGTGTGTGTGTATGTTGGACCTAGTCCCGTCCCGCCATGATTTCCTGTCTGGGTCTAGATCCCATGGTAAGAGCGGAGATTTGGCAGAAGATGCTTTGCAAGGAGCTTACTGCCAGATCAGGGATGTCAGAGAGCGATTGTAAGATAAGCGAGATACTATGAGAGACGCTCCCTGGTGTAATCATGGTACGGCATCAGAATTACATGGACAGAAAAATATTGAAATCACTTTAGTGAAACAAAATATAAAAAAAAAAAAAAAGAAAAAAAAAAGTGTGTTGTGTAAATCACCAAAAGTCTTAGTAAAGTAATACCTTTATTAACCAGAAATAACTGCAAGCTTTTGGGGCCAGATTTACTAAACTGTGACTTTGAAAAAATGGAGATATTGCCTATAGCAACCAATCAGATTCTAGCTGTCATTTTGTAGAATGTACTAAATAAATGACAGCTAGAATCTGATTGGTTGCTATAGGCAACATCTCCACTTTTTCCAACCCACAGCTTGATAACTTGACCCCAAGGAGTCGGTCAGTCTTTCAGGATGGCCGGTCCTCTTCAGTAGGAAAGGAGCAATTTCCCCTCAGTCGGCTCTCACCTGTACGACTCCTACAGAACACAGCAGAAGTGATGGTTTATTATACTAATTCTCCTCCCGAGTTCCTCTAAGTGCAGAAAACTTATTTTCCATACATCAGAACACGCACGATGTCCCCAGAGACGGGCACACTATGCTAAGGTCATTAAGCCGGACTGCAAGATTCACTTCTTTCAAGCTACTGAACTAATTTGTCAAAACAAAGCCCCTTTAATTCAATGCAGGCCTACCAGCCTCTGTAGCGGGAGAGCCACACGCCCAGTCTCCAGGCCCGCTAAGGGCCATAATACACAGCTGTACAGAGTGCCCCAGCTTCATGCATGATTAGCAGAACAGTAACACAAACTAGAAGTCTGTGCTCTCTGTCACCTGCCTGCTACACTACATTCCTCACCTGCAATTAATGCGGATTACAATGAGATACTCGCAGGAAGGGGCGATAACGCAGCCTGGACACACTCCAGCCAGAGAACGTGGAAAATCAGGAACTATTTTTATTAAATCCACAACATAAGCAGAATTGTAAAAAGGAGTCTCCAGGGTCCTTTACAGCCATGATCCAGCCCACTAAGGGCTAAATAAGAGTAAGGGAGCCGTTTGGTCTCCAGATTAAGTTAGTAGTTGCACAATATCTGGATATACACAGGTTTAACTTTGCATTAAGGGGTGGAAGTAGTAATTAAAGGGAAGCACTTCCTTTATTCTTGCTGGTATAGGATTATTCTGCAGGGAGAAGTTTAAATCTCTGTACATAGAATTTTACAGGAACACCTTGCCCGCTAAGCTAACAATCTAATTCTGGGGAACAAGGTAAGAAAGTAATTAGTTTTAAATCTCTTATTAACATGACTAAAAATGTATATACGGCTTACATGGACCACTTCTCTATAGAGACCAATGTAACAGTTCCCCCAGTGACCAAAACGGTCATGCAAATGGTATAAGCTTGTTTTTTAGGTTACTCAATATCTTTGAAACAAGCATATCTCAGATCAGGGAATATCCTTCTCGAAGGGGCATACAGAACGCGTTCCAAAATAAAAAAGCAATCTTATGGTGTACTGTCCCTTCGCTCACTACAATACCTTGTGAGAAAGTGAAATATTGCAGAAGGCCATTCACAAAGCGCAGTACAAAGGCTCTATACATGAATGCTTCATATCAAAAGATCTAAGAACATCTAACAGAATTTTGCAAATGATTGAAGTCCCGAAAAGTGCATCAAAATAAAACAAATTATTTTGAATCTTGCCGTTCACACGTCTGTATTCTAAATACTTTAAATTTGAGTTCAAACGCAGAGTGTTGTATTTTGCATGCATCAATTAATATTTTTACTTCTGCATACTGAACCATTTGGTAAAAGCCTGTGCTCTCCTCTTGCCTGAAAGCCACCAACCTGGATTTTTATCTAATAAAGCTCCTGCTTACAAAGATCAGACAAGATGATGGATGAGCCTTGAAATCTTGTGTTGCTTGTTCCCCAGATATTTACAGTATGTAGGCAGAGATTCTGCAAGGTCCTAATACCTGCCACATTGGCTGCGCTTCTTGTCCTGTTGTACAGGGGACAATGGCACTATAACCAGGCAAGACGTGATACTGCCAGGCTGTAATCCCATTACACTGGCCTGAGAAGAGGTTGATTACAGTTGACACTAGAGAGGTGCATAGCAATAACTACATGACATATGGCAACTCTGCAAATATATGTCAAAGATGTCACACAGAATTTAGGGGATGGGTAACATTATTATTGAGATCAGTAACACATTATGCAAATGCATTTAAAACAGCATCTTCAAATTGCATGTCAGCTGCTATAAGCATTAATTTATTTACACTCTGTAGTTTGTATTCTAATTAAGAGAATAGCAAAGCATGCACTATATGATTATTGTATATAATGGCCATGGGTCCTCTTTAATGATGTTATTTTTGGGTATTTTGTGGAAGTTCCAGTACAACAGGCCGGGTTCTTACACACACAGTGGGTGATCCCCTTTACTTTGCCTCCTCTACTAATTTTTCAGGTAACACCACCTTTACTTATCGCCAGGTAATCTCTCTTTAACAAACGTGCATTTGAATATTGTCATTATAGAACACCCCTTATATAAGGCTTGCTTAATGAGGGGGCACCAATTCTGAGCCTTTATTTTTGCGCCTAGAAATAAGAGTGTTAGTGGGGAGGGGGCGATTCAATTAGCCACGAGGTGCCGCTGGACATCACCGGTTGCACACGTTGACGGCTAGTACGGCCCAGAATGTCCGCTCGTTTTCTCCTCATCTCTGTGGGAGGGGAAGGAAAATGAGCAGAGATCTGAGTAAAAACTCAGACACGATGCGTCTCCGCGGACTGTTCCGGAGAAACACTGCGTCACCTTGCGCCAAATCAAATTCCACCCTTAACCACAATAAATGCATTTGTTGACCATAGACTTGTTGACATATTAGCTCAGCCTAAGTATACACACAGGAGACGGCTGCCACACTGTCTAGATTAGCATCTGATCCATCAGCTGGTAATACCAGAGTCTGTGGTGTTTACCACGGTAAGTCCAACAGCTTGATGTACCTCGACGGTCAACGTGAATGTAAACTAGAGGTCGGTGACCTTTCAGCTTCATCATGAGCACAGACTTCCTCCTCCTCTCCATATCACTTAAGCTTAAGATGCAATTGTAGCCACCACAATATGTTTTAGTTGGCAGCTCACTCTGGCTGCTTTACTGTGAATGCAAGCTTTGAGTGTCAGGAAGACCATTAGTCCAGTAGATATAATATTCAAAGTATTGATCGATTATTTGACAAAGCGATTTGTGTTGCTACATCAGGTTCGATTCCGATCACTGTGGAGTTTGTATGTATGAATGTTCTCCCCGTATTCATGCTCACATGGTCCTAAGGCACGGTGATAAATTAACTGGTTTATGAAATAAATGTCAGTAGAGGAGAGAAACTAGACCGCGAGCTCCGCAGACGCTGGGACTGATGCACCTGAAACCATAAAGGATCTTCTGGGTCAATGAACTTATATTACTTACCAGACTTCATTCATTAAGGAGCAAATTTAATTAGCCACAAAGTGCCTTTGGAATGGTTTCCAGGAAAAATGAGCGGATATTTATACCGCAGTAGCGGTAAAATCGTGCAGGTACGACTTAGGAACATTGCGGCTAACTGAATCTGCCCCTAAATGTACAAAGCAAATCAATAAAGACCCCAGCAAACCATTTTTGCTTTGCAACAGAAATCAGATTAACAAAGTGTGCTTTCTGTCCTCACAAAACAAGTGCAAAAGTCTTTATGGATTTTTAAACTGTGCTGTAAAAATGTAACAATGGGAGCAGTATAATTTGTGGTCATATTTTGGTAAGATATTTCCTCCTGATAGGAATCCCTGGGACCTGCAACCTTGGCAGAGATTCCACCGGACTCCAATCTAAAAATGGGACACCAAGGATAATGAGGTCAGCTCCCTCTGACTCACGCCTTTCTGTGGCCTTGGGCAGAAAGATTGCTGCTAACCAGATGTAGAAAATAAAATCTCTCACAGAACGATCCAGAGGATTTAATCACTGAAAAGGGAAAAGGAACAAACCGCAGAAAGTTCCCTGCGGCAACTTCTCATAAACGCGACCAAAAAACAGAGACAAAAAAATAAAACACACAGAACCTTACGTACACAGAGAGGACAAATATATCACGGACTGACGAGAACATCCTCACAGTGTCAGAAACCAATTAGAGTTTTGTAGATATTGGTGTTCTAAAATGGAACAGTGGAGGTGTTTCCCATAGCAACTAATCAGAGCTTTGCTATCATTTTCTGACAAGTACTAGCTAAAGGACAGCTAGAATCTGATTGGTTGCTATAGGCAACACCTCCACTTTTCCTTTTTAAAAGCTTCAGTGAATCAAGCCCCAAGTCTCATAACCAGATAGTGCTGGCCAGCAAATCTCCAGCACTTGTCCACCAATAAGAGCTGGGAAATTTGAACCAGATTGTTGGACCAACCAATTCATGGAAAATCCAGCGAGTGACAATTAACAATGGCTGTACAACCTGCACCACCAACCAAAAGAATATAATAGTCACATTACATCTGTACAATAAAACTGTAATAGTCTTGTAAATCTACTGAAAACAGTTGGGTTAATTTGGGACATTGCAATCTATAGGATCCCCAGCACAATGACTACCAAGTCTAAAAACACAAACAGATCTTAATATGTTGTAATGGGAACAGTAATAATAAAATAAAAATAATTTTAAACCTCTACATGCAACAATACAAATATAAATTAAAAACAAAAACAAACAATTACTGATGTGAATGACTAAATATACTCTGTAAAGGACATCAGGCGCTATATAAATAATGATCCATAATGATAACCATAATGATTTATAGTTCCATGCCATGATGTATCCATGATGTATATTTATACTATTGCTTAATGTTTTACATGTCTTGTATTCTACTGACTGTATTATCTATTATCAGTTGATAAAGATAAATATTACCATATTAGGACATTTCATCATTATTTCAATACTTAGGTCTAGCGCAGAATATTATTATATAATTGTACTATCTCAGGTTAGACTATCCTGATATTCCGCTGCTTTCACCTATCTACATCCGTAGTGCGCTTCCCCCGTTCTGCTATATAAATAAAGATTAATAATAAATAAACATTTTGCACTAGAGGAGAAAACACTGGTGCTGGAATTTAAATAAATAAATAAAATAGACTAATCATAATATGATATTATCATCCAAGAGGCAGATCCCGCAAGCTGGCTTCCGTTTCACAATGGCCGGAGTGTGGCTTTACGTTCCAGCTCAGAGGATCGTCAGTTCACATAACAACAACTAATTGCTTTCATATATTTCAAGTGGGGCTTTGGAAAACGTTCAGCCAACGCCCTGCTGGGGTTTTAAACATCTGGATTGAAGATCCAGCGTAACCAGCGCTTTCAGAAGCACAGAGCTGCCACTGCTGCAATGTAAATAATTAGCAGGACTAGAACAGCCTCCTGGAACACATACTAGGTTGTGGAGGTGTTGAAATACATCAAAAGAACGAACCAAACACAAAACAGTGAAACAAAATAACTTAAAGAGTCATTGAACGTGTAACCGCTACCCCTGTCACCAAACCCATATATTTCCTTTACATCATGGTTTTATATAGTAAACTATACCTTTAAATATACATATAAATGTAATTATATTCTATTTTGTAACCCCTAACAAAAAATGAAAAAAAGCCCATAAAAGTTTTGCTGCTAACAAAAGGGTCATTGATCAAAAAATTGAGCACAAGGTAGTGTAACCGATCTGGTGCATGAACGGTGGCTTATTGGAATGTGGCTTAATTTGCATAGAGATCAGTAATACTTATAACTCCAGCATTCCAGGGGGGGGGATATCTCCAACTCCTAATAGTCCCAATTTTTCTGGCACAATCACAATTTTTGTACCCCGAAACAGCAGAAGCCTACTGGAAACAAGGCATGCCTTTAACAAATGGTTATTTGGGTCTAAATTTGTCCCAATTTCTTCCAGGAGATGTTGAGTGGTATTAGAAGTCAGCCCAGTAAATTAATGTATAAAAGATAGATATTTCGGTATTCTTACGGATGTAGTTTGACCCACAATTTCAACTTTTGCCGTCTGTGCTGCCATCATGGTAACTGGACAATACTGCGTTTTATGGACTACGAACAAGGGAGGTTCTAAGATAATGTTCCAAGATGCATATCTTGATTACTATGTTTCTGCCAACAGGCAGGGGTGCGTCTAACCATTCTGTAGCGGCAATAAAACAGTGCAAGAAGAAGAAAGACCCAAGATACTAACAGGGATCCTGCAATCTACCTGTAGACTGACCTTTTGTCTACATCTGATCTAGAGTGCCGCGGTTAGAGTGACGCGGTTAGAGTGACGCGGTTATGTAAACCACACCATTCCTTTCATCTTAGCAGCCATCCCTACACAAGACCTTTAAATACCTTCGAAGAACTTCTCATCAGCCAGAGTTTCTGCCTGTACCCCTTATGGAGGCCACTCAAGGTACAATCCAGTCTTTGGGGCACATTTATCAATCACTGCATAAGGATTGAAAACTATTTTTCATTTTATCGCATTGATAAGGATTGAACTATTTCTCATATTCGATTTCGACAGAGAAGACAGGAGGAGAGCGAATGCCTAGTACAGCGACCTGACAAAAAAACCTACTTACCAGGATGCCGATGACTTCATGGAACGACTCGCTGTGTTGGCGACTGTGCAAGATGACGTCATCACTAACCGCGACTTGTCTTAAAGCGGCGATGGACGGACCCATCTGTCATTGATGTAATGTAAGTATTATTTTAGGGATTAGGGGTATTAGGGTTAGAAGTTAAGGTTAGGGTTGACCCTAACCTCTAAAATAATACTTACATTACAACAATGGCAGCGGGGTTTGTCCATCGGCGCTTTAAGACAAGTCGCGGTTATTGATGGCGTCATCTTGCACAGTCGCCAACACAGCGAGTTGTCCCATGAAGGCATCTGCATCCTGGTAAGTATTGTTTTTCAGGTCGCTCTACTATGTATTCGGTGTCCTCCTGTCGTCTTCTTCTTTGTCAGGGTAGTCCGTTCCGTTAAACTGACGACCACCGCTTTACACAGTGTCTTCATACTGCGCTCGTGTCTGGATTTCTTCATCCCTTCTTCGTTCCTTCTTACAGTGCCTGTGCGCATGCGCCGATTGAAATTCTTGGGCCTGCGCACAGGAACCCTCCAGTAGTCCGTGAGACGGGACAGCACAGCAGACTAGTTCGTGACAGGGAGGGATCACGCGATCCATCCGCACATGCGCTGTCCAGCTCTGCTCTTCGGAGCAGAGCTGGGCATAAATGAAAAGTGAAGAGAAGATGATGGCATACATTAACATAACAAGTGTCCGAAGAGATCTCTTTTTCGGAACTTGCTAGATTGCGGTAGGGAGCAGTCAATGAAATAGAATGCAAAGCAGCAGATAACCACGATATCTGCTGTGAAGCAACAATCATACATTTGAATGATCCTCCAAATTTTGGCTGAAACACGGCAAGTGTCCTTTGGGGAGATTACACTAGTTGATAAATAGGCCCCTTTGGGCGAGATCGGTGGTCTGGTCACGGGCTTTGGTCAGCGGTCCTGCCTTTGTGATCAAATGCAAAATAGATTTTCCAGCCTACCTGGTCAAAATACAGTTCTATCGGAACCACACACACACACACACACACACACACACACACACACACACACACACACACACACACACGTCAATTCAGTCATAAACTACCAAACTGGTCAACTGGATTTCACCATGTGGATGACTTTACTATTAGCACCCTAGCTAACAAACTTCCCATTGGCTTATGAAAGAACATATACTAACTTACTTTCTCCATACTTAGGCACGGGATATATTTTTCTCTTGCCTATGCAAACTGGAGGCAATAATTTTTGTGCATTGAGCCAAAAGTGCATTGAGATGCTTCACGGTCATGAATGGCCAATAGCTTCCTCCGCTTTGTGTACACAATAGGTAACTTTAAGAAGCAGTTAACAAAGTCTAGATGTTTATCTAGGCTGAAAATAAAGTTATTTCACACCAAGGGGATACATAAATAATCTTCACACACGGTACAGATCTGCAAACACGTTATACACCGGGCAGGTGACTCCTCCAGAAACAATGAAATGAAAAATAAGAACACTGATCAACTTATCCTACAAAACACCCCTGGGACCCTCTTTTTTCAGGTCTGTTAGTAAAGTCTAAAGCTGTTAATATATGCAAACCGTTAGGCATACAACAGAGTGCCAAAACTGGTCTAAGAGCCAGAGTCACCATATGTCACACACACAATGCAATGTGTCCCCATTACTAAAGCGAGTCCCAAGTCACCTCTACTCCTGATCAAGCTCCGACATTTGCATACATCAATATTCAAAAGCGCACACTGTGTCTGGAGACTCCGATAATAACATTTATTGGAGAGGGGTGACAATGGGCTGTTCTATAATAACATGCAAGACCGAAAATGAATTCATTCTCATTTACGTACAGTATAAAGCGCCAGAGATATCACGTTCATTATGATAGACAGACTGGATGTGACAAGTGGGGATTTATAATAGAAGACCATTCACGGTGAGAACACATGCACAGGAATTAGGTGACAGGAGGGCAGAGTCGTCCCACAGCTTCTGAATATGCAACGGATGGTGCCTTATTCTTAGGAGTCACTTTCTGAGACGACAATAAGACCTTTCTCTAGCCCTTGAATAGGTTAATGTGACAAATAGAGAGAGTATATTTACTAAACTGCAAGTTTGAAAAAGTGGAGATGTTGCCTATAGCAACCAATCAGATTCTAGTTATCATTTATTTAGTACATTCTACAAAATGACAGCTAGAATCTGATTGGTTGCTATAGGCAACATCTCCACTTTTTCAAACCTGCAGTTTAGTAAATATACCCCATAGATTTGGATGACTGGTTTCTTAAAACAACACCATTTTGTTCTGACTAAGGACATGACCAGCTAACAAGGCTTTCCTTTAAACTGTGTACTTTAAAAAGGGATAAAATGTAGTAAATTAATTTGCTGGAAAAATCAGAATTTGGAGTCAACAGGTTGACGTCTGGTGTCGTATGTAAAGAGTCCAACTGATGTTTAATGTGGGATCCCAAGCTCCCTTTTCACGAAACTTCTGTCTACTTCAATATTAATTATATTTTAATAGACTATAGTTATACACGTTTAATGCATATACTAGTTTGGATTCTTAATTTATCCGCTAGTAAAAATTAACCCGAAAGAGGACCAATTGTTCATTATATTAAATCCTCATTTCTACATTAACATCTTAAGAGCAGAAGAAATGCAATGGAATTACCCATACAAGGTTAAGTTTTAAAACTGCAATTACATTTAGAAAATGCAACAATTCAATACAAGACATGGATAACACTGCATAGCAGAATAAAAGAACGGTTCTAGTTCCAAAACGTGTTCTCCGCTGATGTTGTAGCTTAGTAGTATATACCGGATAACAGATACATACTAATGGAATGAGTGACATATCCCCCACCTCTCCATATACACAAGTCCCACAGTTATCTAAACAACTCACACTAGCAGACTCAGCCAGTATAAGTGTCCATGTGTAGAAGTAAATCACTGGCACGGCAGTGACATATAGCTTCCCGGCTCCACATAACTACTACAGGTTATTAATAGAGGAGGCACAAGATTTAAGTTTGTGTCTTACCATTGGCATTCTTCCCACAGATTAAGTGCTCGTACGGCTGCAGGACCCCCCACAGCTCAGCATCGTTGCTAATGGCCATTTCTAAGGCATCTAGAGAGATTTCTGCCCCATCAGTTCCTTGACTGGCAAGAACGCGGTTCCTTATGTCCTCCAACAGGTTCTCCATGCAGGATGTCAGGCATATGGCCGCATACTCGTGAATCCGCACCGATATTCTGGTGTCCACCATCCACCTGAAGAACCTGCCCACCGACAAGGAGAGGCCGCAACGGGCGGACTTCCCCTGGCGTAGCCCATCCCCGGCGCTCATGCTGTAAAGGGACAGGGCTCGAACTGTGGCCACCGCACAGCTCTGCGAAAGCGCCCAGCTGAGAATGAGCTTCATGGCGCTTTGGATCTCGTAGCGGGTGCACTTGGCATGTAGGACGCTCAGGCGCTGGGCTTCCCTGGATATCCTTATGAGAGGTCTCCTCAGCAGAATAGACATTCTCCTGACGGCATCCTGAGAGAACTCCCACCTGCCACCATCTCCTTTACCTGTTCTCAGCAACTTCCCAATGTCCTCATCCGTCCATGGAAAGTCCTCTAGCTCGGGTAGCCTATGGCACCTGGAGAACATGTCCACCAGGTCAGGGTCCTCCGTCAGGGCACTGTTCATCGTGTCCCAGCTGCTGTTCCGGCTATTCATGGAACCCGAGTAATACCACCAATTCCCACGATGTTGAGACGATGCCAACGGTTGGGAGTTTGACTTTGACGAGGAGAGGCTGAGAGACCTGCTGGAGTCCTCTGCTCCATAGCCAGAGTCCAGCGTGAGGTCCTCCAAGGTCTTGAGAGTAGAACTATATATCCCAGCCATAGGTGCTGATAGGAATCCAAAGCAAGAGAGGGTACTGACAGCAATCCTTAATTTAATGGAACCTTCCTACACTGAGACACATCGCTCTCCTGAAAGATCTGGCAAAGTCTCAGTGTTTTATCTCCCATATTACTGAGAATGTTAAAAGATCCAAAAATCCAGCAACAGGATAATAAACAATCCTCCAGAGTGCAACAAAGAATGCACAACGTAACACTACAAATACCATATAGCAACTGCTGCCACCTTAACAAAAGAGCATTTATTGTGCAGCTTTCTGGGTAAAGTGCTAAAATAAATAGAAATCCAGATCCTCTAAAAAAAAAAAAGGTGAAAGAAAGATCCCACAGAGCAGAGAGCGGCTCCTGGCTCCCGACCTTCCCACTGGAAAAGCTTTCTGCAAACTTATTTCAACTAGCTGCCTGAAACACACAGGACTGTATGCTAATGTATGCCAGGGCTGCAGCCAATCAGGGTGTCCCGGGGGCGGAGCACTAGTGAAATGCAAGCAGCTCCAACCACAAATGCTCACATAGCTCAGGCTGAGCAGAGACCTTTGTCTATAATGTTATATATACCAAATATCTGTGCAGAGAGTTGCAGGATCTCCATGATCAGCTGCTTAGTTACACACAGAATTTATTAGGCAATGATTTCATCCTTACTCCTGGATTACATCACAAATGTAACATTTTACTCTTTGACTGTTACATGCTACTAATTAACCTACAAGGAACTGCAGAATATTCAACCCTTTAGAGCAGGGGTTCCCAAACTCTTGCAGTTCACGGCACCCTTAGAGTCTCCATCATTGTTTCAAGGCACCCCTCCAAAATAATTACCGAGCAGTCCCGTTTTAGAAGTAGTTGGGTCAAAAAAATACTTATACATATTTTTTTTCAATTATATTTCTGTCAAAGAATAATTTACAGGTAACTCACAATGCGCCCCCCCTTCACCTCCACGCACCCTGCGCCCCCTTCGCCTCCACGCACCCTGCGCCCCCCTTCGCCTCCACGCACTCTGCGCCTCCATTAGCACACATATGCACAGGGCCGTAACTAGGGCTGTGCGAGAGGAGAGGCCACAGTTTATGAATATTTTCGGTTACTATTGTAGGTTTGGGGGGGGGGGGGGGGGGGTAGCTTTCATTCTCGCCCCCGGTGCTAAAATTTGAGTTACATCTGTGTGTGGGTTTATTTATTTTGCATGTATTTTACAACAACAACAAACATAGTAAAAAGAAGATAACTCGCATCTTATTTCATTACCAAAAAATGTTGTTGTGCATTTTGTTGGATTACAAAAAAAAAAAAAAAAAAAAAATACAAATAAGGAAAAACAGTAACTTATTTGTATCATCCACCACTAGCCCTGGATCACACCTGTAAAACAATGTGTTCTGGAGTTTCAGGGCTGCGCTCTCATCTGCTCATCCCACAGTGGTCAGCTCCAAAATATTCTCAGCGCACATTACTAATACCTCCGCAGGGGCAAACGCAGGATTTGTAGAGGGGGGTTTACACACCACGCCGCCAGTGGGCGTGACCAGCATGCATGGGGGCGTGGCTATAATTTTAGACAGTGCTTGGCTGCTCTCCAACTCTTCCTATCCCCATAATATACACGGGCAATGCTGCGTGCACTACTGTTAGCTGCATGCAGCTCTCCCTTTTCAAGCAGAGCCGTGTGAAACGGGAGCAGGGTCCAGCCACCTCAATAATACAGTGCCCCAGGCTTGGAGGGGGTTTACAGGCACTAGGAAACCCCCCCTCGGTTTGCCTATGCTCCCAACTGTCCCAATTTACACTGAACAATCCCGGCTATCTGCGTCTCTCAGGTGGGAAGTTGGGAGGTATGTCCCAGTCACCGACGCTCTACCCTATAGAGCAGCAGTAAATTGGTGCATGCAATAATGAATTACATTTTTGAGGAGAGGGGTGCAGGGGGTGGCCTAGCGCCTGTTACCTGGCAATGTCCTCACGGAGACATGGTCCTGCCCCCTACTTTTACAATCTGTCCTGGTTAGAAGAGCCCCAATATTTGGAGGTATGCAATACTTCCCAAACAGCACAAGCACCGAGGGGTCCAGCTTAAGTCAAAAGCTCTGTAACGATTTCACCAACAACTGAAAGTCCCGATGAGCAGCCGATTAACGTGTACACACCTACATGATTTACCTTCAGATCTGTGATCTTCACGTCTCATAACCATCTGCTGAAAAGATTGTGACACTGTACAGATATCTGCCTACGCTGCTGGTCCTGAGTGCGTGCACACTGCCACATTTGCCCGGCATCGTTCCATTGTTGATCGCAATATTAAGGAAGTTTAGAAAAGCAAATCAACAGATAGGATGTGCTTTGGTAAAATAAAACATGATCGTCGGAGCGTACACGCTCTTGCAATATCTGATCAAACGGTGGCGAATCGTGTGATCTGCACAATAATTGCATAGATGTATAACTCGGCTTTAGGGCCACCAGAGAATCATTGACCTGTACAGTATCTGGGCCTGTTCTTGGCTATAAGTGGTCGATATTTGCTCAAAGAGTAGACCAGTGTTGGCAGACAGGTGGCTTCCTGACCTCAAGGCCACTATTCACTATAATAACATCTTACACGTACCAGCCAGCCATGAATTACTTTGATGTTCAGACAACATGACTAAAGAGCAGGGCAAAGGGGCACTCTTAATTAAGACTTTGCACCCTGAAGCTTCTCCGCTAGTATGAGTATAGCACTCTACCAGTATCAAGGGCCACAGAAAAATCCTTTACGTTCATATAGAGAATAATTATGTTGTGCAAGCATTTTATTTGCAGTTTTGTGTCCTTGTGACCCTGGGCCACACATGCTGGCTCTAGTAGGGGGGCTTATGGAAGTTCTGAGACCACCCACAGGTGACAAGTTGAGTTATACAAAGATTCCGCCCTAGAACACAAGTGAAAGTGCCGAGTGCAGACGCTTTATACGTATTAATCATCTGAGAAGGTGAAAGAGGAATTTTGCACTATATATAAATATATGTGTGACAGCAGCTGGAACAATGTCAGTAGTCTGGGTTGTGTGCTAAATACGGGACGTCTACTCCTATTATCTCTGTGTGTGTGAGACACCTAGGGTCGGTCTGGGCTACTGTGCACCCCCCGTGCAGTGCAAAGGCACCAGGCGGTGAGTTATAAGGGCCATGGGTCAGGGTGAGGAAGCACTTACTCAGCAAGTAATTATAGAAGGTGGAGCTCCTGGTCCCTAAACTAACAGGCCCACAAAATTCCACTTTATTTTTCAAGAAAGTCAAGAGGCTCAGCCCACCCAGTCGTGGACACGAGTGACATGAAAAGTCGGAGGCCCTAAGGTCATATCTTGTGATTGGTCCTCTCCCTCTGTGAGGGAAAGGACCAATCACAAACCACAATGACAAGATTGCGCGCTTGCGATCGGTCCCCCCACTCAAACGTCCCTCCCCTGTTTTTCAGCCAGGGCTGTGAGACGTTGGGAAGGGACCCAGGAAAATGTCTGCAAGTAGCAGCCCCCAGGGCTCCGGCTAGAGAGAGAGGCTGGTTAATAAAGGTTTTATATAGGTGGTAGTTCAGCTTTAAATATATTTTAACAGTTAACATTTCAGTTTACTAAATCCTTTCACCTTGCCTTCAATACTTATACATCAATGGTGAGCAGGCTTTATACTCAATAAGGAGGCTGCACGCCCCGGGGCGTGGGCCCTATACCAGACAGCACCCATCACCGTCAGATCCTGGTCACTACACACAGCGTTTAACGCGAACGCTGTGTACAACGGAGGAAGTGGCTGTACGTCAGTACAGTACCATTAATACTTATTACTTTACTCACAATCTACCAACAAGGGGGGGAATTACCATACCCTGGCTAAAGGGGAAAAAAATGTGAAAAATAAAATCTGTACCTTTGTTTTTTTAATCCGGTGTCAAAGTTAATACATTTCATTCTTATACTTGGGAACTAACGGATTAATTTTTTTTACGGTAATCTTATAGTGTATAATTGCATACTAAACTATAATAAAACTTTTTTTTTTAAAAGAAAATCTATTTCAATATTCAAGTAAAACATGCAAAGTGAAATCCATTATAGTATATTAATTAGGTAACAAACAAAAAAAAAAATGTCAGACTTATTTTGTCTGGATAAATGTTGGGATGTATGCTCTTCTGATCCCCATAATAATCAATGATCCCTTTTTAAATTTCTATTGTGTTGAACGGCAGCTCAGGCAGTAACAAGGGGGGCTCAGCGCCCACGTGAATATACCTTTCAGCAGTGGTTGCAAGTGACAACGCAGGTTCTACAATTACAGGTGCATCAAAGTTAATGTAGGAGCTGTTGATTCGCCTGTGTCTACGTAGGGTATTAAAAATGGGAGGACTCTGCTGACCTATCCCATCCCCAAATGCAAAGCTCAAGTACAAATATTTTTCCTAAGGAAATTAACTGGCACATTGAATAATTTTCATTTAACACAAATATAAATATTTTTACTTGAAATGCATATTTATATAACTAGATAGATGGTTTCAAAATATATAAACATTTACATGTTAAAATGTTTATTGCTTATTATTTTTATTTGTTTAAATCAACGCGAGGAGACTTATAACAATCTTGAATGTTTATGTATATGGCATATACAGCAAGACACATGTAATAACACCTCTGTGTGTAGCTGAAAGCACCTCAAGTCATATCATATTATATTATATTGTCACAGGTGAAATGCTAGTGCACCTGTGGAACTACAAGTACCAGCATGCCACAATAGCTGGAGAGCCACAAGTTGCTTATTACAGGTCTAGGTAAAGGAAGGTGCCATGGTCTACAGAACCCCCCTCCAATAGAAGAAAGCCATATATATAACCCCCTCACCTGCTGTCCCATTATTCCCTGTCTCCACATTGCTACCTCACAGGCTGGCTTCCTCCTTCTGCAGACTGAGCATGCTCTAGGAAAACATGGCTGCCTCCATCATGACTTCCTGACTGGCTGCTGAAGATCAGCTCCACCCACGCTGCACTGAAAGCCACTGATTGCAACCAGGAGCTTGAGAGCAATTAGCACCAATCTGCTCTATACTCAGCTGGTATCTGCTCTGGGTTATAGCTCAGCTGTAGGGACCCTCAGATGCTCATAGATTGTTGCAGAGAGTGAACTTTCTTTGGACTATTTACTCAAAAATCATTCACAGGCTGCTCTCTGTGTGCTGCTAATGGTAAATGTGAATAGCTGCACTGCATACTGCTGCAGTATTACTGCATAACATAACATCCTCCTTTACCTGTGTACATAATATACTGGTTTTGCTTTTGAACCCCCATGATGACTAGTGGTAGTTTGCACCATAATGACTGAAACAAACATTGCTTTTTCTATTTCAAAGTCTAACTAAGCAAATGTTATATTGGTAACCCCCGCTGCCTTCCCTATGCCAGTGAGGGTGGGGGTTTATGGGCAGAGATTCCTACCTGGGATCCTCATGTGATTGTCTGCTGGGGGGGGGGGGGGGGACTACATCTCCCAGCAGCCTCAGCTACAGGAATTAAAGCATGGAGAGAGCACGAACGCCCCTGCGGAAATTCTCTCTCTGCTGGAGCCGGTCAAGCAAATGACCTGGAAGGAAGCTCTGCAGAAGGAAGTGAGCCATGGACCTGCTGCCATGCAGGGGCTTGGGGCATCTGCCCCCTGTGCCCGTCACATAATGGGCTACCTTGGGCTGGGTCTCTGGGCCACCTGCATTTTATAAAATGTTCCTAATTAGCTGGTGAGTCGAGTCTTGCCCCCCCCGGGCTAATACTTACCAGCCCTCCCCTGCTGCCACGTGCGTCATTACACTCAGATAACTGAGGAGCCTTCTGTACCTGTGGAGTCAGGACAAAGTGCGCAGAGGCGGTGCGTGCACGAGAAGGGGGTGTGGTCATGCATCAGAGGGGCGTGGCCACTTCCCACCACGGGTATGCCTAGCGCTTCCAAGCGCTGGGCTGCCGCTTGCCCTCTTCCTTAAAAACACCCCTTTCAGTGCCACAGGCATTGAAGCACCTCTGTTAGTTGGGACGTATCTCCCAACTTTCCGCTCTGTGGGTGGAACAGTGTCCCTTCAAATTGGGATAGTTGGGAGGGATGGGTTGCTAGAAGAAGAGAGCAAGCTCTTGTGATACTGGACACCTCTGGCTAAAGGCAGAGAATAGCATGTGCTTCGTGTCCTGCTGTATATTTTGCAGACTTCCCAACAATTATCCAGGAAAATTTGGGACAACATAAGCCATGCCCCCAACCCACACAAACCCCACCCCAATCTGCACAATCACATCTACTGACCCACCAATGCCCACTTTCTGGCACAGCCCCATCATCTTCCTGTAAGCCCCTCCCCTCTCAGTGTGGGTAGGGTGACAACGGGGAGCTGTATTTTAAATGACATTAACATCAACAACAGCTTCAGTGAATGAGTTACTGGTGATCAAACAGCAGCTACCGCTCATTTATAATGGGGGAGTTTAAGTGTCAGTGACTGGTCTAATTATATATAACGGCCTATTTAAATCAGTAATTCCCTGTTATAGACTGCTGTTCAGGGAGTGTCCAGAAGTAGGATATCTGGTTACTACTAGTGGGATTTATACAGGGATAGACCTAGATTAAGGACTGAGACCACAAAGGGAGATTTATTGTTCATTAAACATCTATGTAAACCCAGGACAGACTGAGACGTAACAGCCATCCGTTCGTGAGCTGGGATCCGTATGTGCTCCACTGCCTGATACATGTGTCATTATTAGTCAGATGTGTAGTTATCCTGAGTGCTGGGTGTGAGAGAATTGTATCAGCGATTCATCCTGTTTACTGAATTTAAGACAATTAGAGTACAGTACGTTACTGTGATCAGCCGCATATACCAGTGAGGTACTGCGTGATAACATCTGAAGTTAGTAGTCATTATGTTATTAGAGGTAATTGTCTGCTGTTGTGATTTACGTTGTATGTTCTTACCACAATCCTCATCTGACCTGTGTGTGTTACATTGTTGTCGAGGATTTTACCCACTGCCCCTCTGCTTCCTTAACTAACTTATGGGGGAACGCGGGTCGAGAGCTGTATCTATACAAGCACTGTAACCAACGTGGCAGCTCCCAGTGCTAATATACAGAGATATAAAGTTATATGTATGGGCAGCACGGTGGCTCAGTGGTTAGCTCTTCTGCCTCACAGCACTGGGGTCATGAGTTTGATTCCCGACCATGGCCTTATCTGTGAGGAGTTTGTATGTTCTCCCCGTGTTTGCATGTGTCTCCTCTGGGTGTTCCGGTTTCCTCTCACAATCCAAAAACATACTGGTAGGTTAATTGGCTGCTATCAAAAATTGACCCTAGCCAATTATATCCATATAAACCCATTATCTCTAGCATATAACCATCTATCATATAATAATGACATACGACATGGGAGCCAGATATACATATTTTCTGTGATCTATATCAGCTAAACTGACTCCTATTCATAGTGTGATAAAAGATGACTCTGATTTTCCCACTTATTATAAAATAGCAATAACCTGGGCTGATGCTTAGGATGTCTTTAAGAGTCGATACCATCTATGAGTTTAATATGTGTGCTGTAGACCACTGACACGCCGTTATTAAAGGACTGGATAGGTTTCAAGCAGTGAATGTAATCAACACTGTGTACTGACACATTGATTATTATTAGAACTAATGTTTAGCAGGTTTTTATTGAGGTTTATGCATTTACCAAACAAAAAATAGGGGGTATGGAAAATGGGTCAAGGCAATTAATTAAGCTCAAGTTATTGCAATTGGAAAAAAAGTGGGAATAGCAGAAACAGACCGTTATCAGGCTGAACTTGAGTCATGTTGGTGGAAGAGACAAGCAAAGGTTTGTAAACTGTTCTGCAGAATATCGCACGGTTCTCCGGCTAATTTTGGTCCTTAGATTTTCCGTGCAAAATTCTACCTGATGTCTTTCTGGACTTCTCCAATATTGGTTCCGTTCCGTGATGTATTATTATAATTACATTATAACAGGCTGTGTCATGCTAACTCCTCTTCATCTTGGCCCTTCATCTAGAGACGCCATCATTCCTGTCCCGCAGTCACAGAGAGGGATAGGAAGCCACCCCATAACGCTTGGGTCTGTTTATACTTATGTCTTGCTGCTGTATTGCGATTGCAATTTGCCACGTGTCCTAGTTTAGGGGTGGGACAGTCCCGATTTGAGGGCTCTGTCCCATCGCCCCCAGTTGCGGGCACCTTTGTCCTGCGGGCTGGAAAGTTAAGAGGTATTTTCTCTGCAGGGTTTGATGATGCAATTAGTGCCATGTACCCGCCTATGACATAGGCAAACCGATGGGGGGTTTCCTAGTGCCTGGAAACCCCCCTCCAAGCCTGGAGCACTGTATAATTGAGGTGACTAGACCCTGCCCCCACTTCACACGGCTCTGCTTGAAAAGGGAGAGCTGCGTGCACCTAACAGTAGTGCACGCAGCATTGCCCATGTATATTATGGGGATAGGAAGAGTTGGAGAGCAGCCAAGCACTGTCTAATATTATAGCCACGCCCCCATGCATGCTGGTCACGCCCACTGCAAATCCTGCGTTTGCCCCTGTATGTTGCAGCAGGTAAGAGATCTTCAGGAGAATGACCTGCTCTGGTGGGAGTCTCCCGTACATTGGGGGTCAGTAGGTGACTATGAATGAGGCCACTGGCAGCTGGACTATATAGTCCACGTCTCACCAGCGTGCAGTATAGGTGCTCTTCATATATATTTACCTACCTGCTGCTTGTTCCCGTGTCTCCAGGCTCAGTCTCTCTTATATCCCCAAGCTCAGTGGGTTGAAAAGGAGACAGTGAAGATGTAAGTCTGAAGACCACCCCGGCTTGTAAAGACCCAGGTATATAGCTCACATTACACTTGTTGGAATAATGGACGCCAGATCATCTCTCGAAAACATTGGCTCTGTTTATTTAGCAGCTCCAGGACACACATCAGCAGTGTCTCACAGGTCCTACAGAAGAGCTGACACTCCATATCTTAGCAATGGTCACTCTCTGTCCTTTTAGCAGCTCACCTGACCACCAGGTCAGTCTCCACTGCACTGAAGTGTCCCTTTGTCCCTCACACTGGACATCAGGTATCACATTCTGTCTTTAGGCTTCCTGACTGTACAGTCTTACTCTCTAAACAGGTTGACTTTGACCGTCTCAGGCTTGGTGAACTATGGGTCCCAGCATGCCTGTAAATGTAGCCCTGCATGGCCCCCACTAGTCTCACACTGAAATCTTTCTTGCTGCCTCTTCTGCTCAGCATAGCTCAGGCCCAGCACTAGGCAGTGTCAATGAGCTTCTCCGTGGACCTGACACTAGTCATATTCGAACAGACTCCCCGAAACCGCGGTTATAAGTAAGACCCTTATTGCTGCTGTAGGATAAGAACTTTAACCTTTCACATTCTCTATCTTCACATTATCCCTCACTCTCTCGCCCTCTGGGTATGAAGGGGCTACTGCCACTTACTCTCGATCCCCCCCCCCAGGTGTTACCATCAATCATCTTGACTATGGGGCACAGGTCACAATGCTCAGCCTAAAGGGCAGCACAAGTGACTTGCAATACGTTTTGCAGTCTATGTTCACATACAAACGATATGCAAGAGGGGCTGAGCACAGAAAAACTTTATGAAAGACAATTACTTCAACAGGACAGAGCAATTCTCACAGCGATTAATATGTGTATTAGCCTTACCACGCAGTGGGCAAAAACCCCACGACTAACCATCTCTTGTAATATGTAATCTGCTACACCAAATCAAGATCAATTCAATTGTACGAATTTCAGCTGCTGTATTAGACTGATCCCTACTCCCAGTCCTATCCCAACAACACCGCAGAGGAGAATTCATCGACCTTCTCATAGGCAAACCGAGAGGGGGTTTCCTAGAGCCTGTAAACCCCTCCATGCCTGGGGCACTGTATAATTGAGGTGGCTGGACCCTGCCCCCGCTTCACACGGCTCTGCTTGAAAAGGGAGAACTGTGTGCACCTAACAGTAGTGCACTCAGCATTGCCCATGTATATTATAGGGATAGGAAGAGTTGGAGAGCAGCCAAGCACTGTCTAATATTATACCCATGCCCCCATGCATGCTGGTCACGCCCACTGGCAGCGTGGTGTGGAAACCCCCCTCTACAAATCCTGCGTTTGCCCCTTCTTACAGCTGTTTATAGACTATAAATTGCACAAAATGCAAATTTAGAAATACAATGCAAAATGGTGAAGCAAAAGTGAAACTCTATGATTGTATCCCAGGACCATCGCACCTCTGCGGAACGGACTGTCCTTCGCGCAAACGTTTGCCTCAACGTTAATCGTCTCCAGTTAGCGGCTGTGGTGCAGCAACAAAACATCGGAATGTAGAAAATCGAAAGCTTCCAGGGGACCGTGTGTGTACTGGATCTTTATGGTAAACGGTTATAACTCCTGTGAGTATCGTACTGTAGCATGCCTGCAATATGAGTAATAAAACTTGACGGAAGAAAAGATAATAATGTATACCAGATCCTCAAGGGTTTGTGTTTTTTTCTTTTACATGATTTAATGCAGCCACTGTGAAAAGCAGTTAGCATTTAAAATGAATTGCAGACCACCTCCCCATCCCCCTCTCCTTCGGTACAAAATTCCCACTTCATTTACTATTGTAGTTATGGTAACTGCTAAATTAATTCATTGATGTTTTAAACAAATTTTGGCAATATGTTCAGCACTGGTGACTGTGGTAGTAGGCTACGTGGAATGCAGATCAGGATTAAGGGGTCATGTTGGAGGGTCCAAGACCGAGCCCTTATACCATGTGTACATTCTATTATTACCATTATTATTGCGGGCAGCATGGTGGCTTAGTGGTTAGCACTTCTGCCTCACAGCACTGGGGTCATGAGTTCAATTCCCGACCATGACCTTATCTGTGTGGAGTTTGTATGTTCTCCCTGTGTTTTGCGTGGGTTTCCTCCGGGTGCTCCAGTTTCCTCCCACACTCCAAAAATATACTAGTAGGTTAATTGGCTGCTATCAAAATTGATCCTAGTCTCTCTCTCTCTCTGTCTGTGTGTGTATATTAGGGAATTTAGACTATAAGCCCCAATGGGGCAGGGACTGATGTGAATGAGTTCTCTGTACAGCACTACTTTATATAATCTAGGAGCTCCCAGGATAAAAAATATAGTTCCTGTAATCTGCTCATCAAGTATGTGCAACTAACAATCCTCTCAGACACCAGCGCCTATCAGGGATACTCAAGTACGGCACCAATAAGATCGATATAGGTTTTCATTTGAGGACTCCTCTCCCCCCCGTGATAACAGGAGATACTTATTGACCCCCTGGGGTATATTTACTAAACTGCAGGTTTGAAAAAGTGGAGATGTTGCCTCTAGCAACCAATCAGATTCTAGCTGTTGTTTATTTAGTGCATTCTACAAAATGACAGCTAGAATCTGATTGGTTGCTTTAGGCAACATCTCCACTTTTTCAAACCCGCAGTTTAGTAAATATACCGCCAGTATTCTCCTATGTTTGATGTGAGGAATTTCTGAACATTTGATCCGTTGCTTGAGGACTGGAGTTGGGCAGAAGGTTAGACAGTATATACAAACCCCAATGATCAGGGACACCCGGCTGCATTTCAGCAATGTGATGCTCCATCTGTAATAGGGACAGACCAGTCAGAGAGGGGACGTAATATCACATTGGGGGAAAAAAAGATTAGGTGGAGGAGGCTGAATAGAAAAGAAAAAATTTTTTTATATATATATATATATATATATATATATATATATATATATATATATATATATATATATATATATATATATATATATAAGAAAAAAAATTGCAATGGGGTCTGTGCAATGGGTCGACGATGGCTCTGGAAATGTGATTGTATAATGAAGGTGTAATTTTCTGTATGGGCCGGTTTCAATAAAACACCAAAGCGAACTTATTGTGCGTTTTTTTAAACGGCATGTAAATTTGGTCATACACACGTCCGTGTTCAACTAGAAGCGGATCTGAAGAAACGTCTCTTCTTGAAGACAGGTCTAGGTCCGCTCTGTTTGTACGGCACTTGCTGTATGCAGACAGACACAACACACTGCAGGGTAAGTACAATACACATGTGGAATATAAACTCCCAGTTGAACCCACAGAAAGGAAAAAAAAAAGTATTAAATTGTCACCTGTTAATAATAGAGTCATTAATGAAAAACATTTGTAAAAATTGCATTTTTTACAGTTGCTCTTGATTGCAAACACATGTTATAGCTGCACACACAGCCGTCATCACTAACACTCAGCACTTACACCAGACCTGGAGCAGGTGATACGACAGAACACACGAACCTTACAGATGCCCAGAGCTTGGACTGGACATTGCTGCGTGTGTTTGGCACAGCCCTTACCGTATACTGACTACGTGCATACGCCTATGATTATACACCTGCGTTCACTGACATATACCTTTTTTCTGGGTATGTGCAGAGCAATATAACACAAAGTACAGCACAGATCTGAATGTACGTTCCTCAATGAATCAGGCCCTGTGTGTTTTCTGTAGATAGGAAACAACGGCTTAGTGCTACTCAAAGTACGTTTACAAATTGTAAACTGTTTTATAGTTTTCATAGCTTTTGGTGACATAGGAATGGATAAAAGGTTGTCCAACAAGGCAAAAAATAAGAAAGGGCATGTGGGCTGAAATTTTGCAGAGGTAGACACAATCACAAAACTGTCCCCAAAGCATATAAACCCCAAGTTATAACTCTGATGTTCAATATAAAGTGTGGTCCCACACTGCCACCTAGTGGACATAAGTCAGTATTTTTTCCCCCCCCATAAAGTTGTTGAGTTTAGATTTCACTTAAGTCTTGGTAAAGCTAAATTACTACATAATCCACATACTGCTTATGTCCGTTCAAAGATCTGCACAGATCCCAAGTGCTGTGAGTGAGGATTAGGCCTGTATGTTTAATGACAGCAGCAAGATTCATTTACCAAAGGCAGAAAATGTGGCGATACTACACAAGAGCGCTTTAATCCTCTTTTGTGACATTGTGCACAGATTGTTTTAGACACTGCTTTGCACGACAAGATAGTTTGGATTGCGAGGAGATGGGGGCATAAGACTGGACATTGATGATAGGGGCATTCCATGGCTGACCGTAGGAATGCCTGCATCCAAGTGCAAATGAGTGGCAAGGCATAATTAGTGTGTGTGTGTGTCTGGTCCCAATTTTAGTGGGTGTCCACAGAGCTCTTTTAGTCTCACAGAATGACCAGATTTTTCACCTTGGACAGGGCAGTAATTGACCCTCTGCCATTTATTTCACAGAGGTGCATTTTGTGCCAACTAGGTACGTTACATAGCGGGAGTACATTAATATGAGGATATAAAACAACGTACAGAAGAAATCTAAATGTGATGACATGTAAAATCCATCCCAGTTGTCCATTTCTGTTACTTAATACTGAAATAAGGACAAGCAGTGTTGTAGATGACGTTGTATTTCATGGGTCCTGATGGGACGTATCCTTTCCTGTGGGCACCAGACACATCTAAGGTCCTTCCCAGCAAGTCAACCAATTGGAGTCGTGCCCAGACTAACTACCAAAGCAGATATCTCCTAAACATTATAAAATGAATAGCAACAACATTAACAGAGTCAAAGGTTTGTCTTGTAGGACTATAGCAGTGACCCAGGGACTAATGTTTGGGATGGGCAGTACTGTGGCTCAGTGGTTAGCACTTCTCCCTCACAGCACTGGGGTCATGAGTTCGATTCCCGACCATGGCCTTATCTGTGTGGAGTTTGTATGTTCTCCCCGTGTTTGCGTGGATTTCCTCCGGGTGCTCCGGTTTCCTCCCACACTCCAAAAAACATACTGGTAGGTTAATTGGCTGCTATCAAAAATTGATCCTAGTCTCTCTCTCTGTCTATGTGTGCGTATGTTAGGGAATTTAGACTGTAAGCTCCAATGGGGCAGGGACTGATGTGAATGAGTTCTCTGTACAGCTGCGGAATTAGTGGCGGTATATAAATACATGACGACGATTCAATAGGGGGCTTAAAATTGAGGAGCTAAGTAACGTCCCAGACTCTCCTCAATACCAACAGACGGGAGACTATTCAGAGGCCAGTACTGAAATGCAGGAAACTGTCCTGATGATGATTACACTAAGAGAAGGCTCGGACTAAGAGAGGGCTCGGACCATGCTCCCTGCATAGATAGATGGGTCTGATTACCTGACGCTCTCTACCCAAATCAACAAGACAATAATACGGGAGAATCAGTCTTCAAAGAACTCATCACAGATGAGAGGCCGGTCTAATAGCTTCTGTCTACATAACAATTGTCCGCAGCTCACGGGACAGGACAACATAACAGATAGAGGTTCCTAAATTCTATGTTTGAAGTGTCCGAGTTATAAATGATGGTAGAATAAGTAATAGCTTGCAGGTGATAATCATTTTGTGCTATATCTAATCTGGGACATAATTAAAGAGCTCTGTCATTATACTGTAATGATGTGATGGGTATATATCGGAGAGGACAATGCTGAGCCGTGTTCTCTGTACAAGAGAGGTCAGGCGCTAAACAAGTGACCTGGGATATTTATGTATTAATATGTGAGCTGTCTACAGCGGTTGTGTCCCTCACTAGACTGGGATACACAACACAACCACCATCTCTCCTTGTTACATCTACACATCTTACAACTAGAGATGCTCACTGATCTCCGTGAACTGGTTTTAGATCTGGATTAGCTTCACTTTTTGGTAAAACCGCCCTCGTGTGTTTTGGATTTTTTAGAAAAAATTCTAATATGCTAAAATCACATAATTTTGCTCTTCTTTTTGTTCCTACATTATTATTAACCTCAATAACAGTAACTTAGTCATTTGCAGTCAATTTTGACCACCTCAGAGATCACAATATTATTTTCATACACTTTCTGACAAGGACTGCAGCGACCTGGCTGGATGGTAAGCGACAGAGCAATGACACAAACACACGGCAGTTCCTAGCACATCTAGGACACATTGGCACACAGCAGTGGCAGAAAAGAAAAATGGTGCACAGTTATGTTGGATCTTAAAAAGGAATCCAAAACTCGCAAGATCCAACAACGTATCAATGACGTTTTGCCTCGTTTTCAAATCCGAGGGCGCGCGACTGTACTGAGCCGCTCGGCTTGGTACTCAGATCTGCTAAGTTCGGTTCTCGGGGAACAAAGCCTGAGCATCTCTATTTACAACCATCAATCAGATACTGCTATTGTCTATCAGAGGCTGAAGCTGTTATTCTCTATCTGCAATATCCTGATCCATAACACTCTATCTCCATATGTAGTACGGAATATGAGCACTCCAGTGATAACGGAGTGTACTGCCCTCTCTCACAATCACTAGGATGGGTCGGTGAATCGGAGCCACTGGTAAAAACTGAAGCAGATATTGCCAAGGAGACTGTGCTGAAAACATCTGAGTGTACAGGGGCCACTGCGACCCAACCAACGTCCAGTACACAATGCTGATGCCAGGTATTTAAACTTTACCCAGTGGCTTCACTTCTCTGGTACGAGCAGGACACAGAAAATATGGCACCTTCTAGTAACAAACAAAGAAGGAACCCCCACCAAACTTCTACCTGGGGAGGGAAACGCATTTTAACTGGAGTTCTTAAAATGCGTTAAACCTAGCGGGACTGAGTGCTGTAGAAACTGGATTGATAAGACACTTCTCTGAAAACAACCAGCACATTTATTTATACAACAAGTTGGGTCTTTCCAGGTAGAACGGGCTCTTGGCTGTCACTGCTGAGCTAGGACACAACCGGGTGTAGAATAATAATTCCATAGTTCCCTCTGCAGTCTCTTGTCCCGTGTGCTCCATACTGTCATCGTACTAGTACACAAACGATACGATCTTGAGTTCAATGTACAACGTCACACAGAGTCGCGCGTCTATTTGGCCATGTCTATAAGACTCTGTAATGAGGTGGGCACCCACGTCTTCTCCCCCTGCACGTACACGACGCCTCTGTCTATGTAGATGACAATGCGGTTGAAGTTGTAGAGCTGTTTGCCCTCGTGCCGCTTGCCAATCAGGGGCATGAAGACGATGTTATGTTCCTCTGCCTTGGACTGGATGAGGTCCTTAAAGTTCATGGGCACGGCCGAGACTCCGATGCCCCGTTGCGCGATGCTCTCGGCATCGCGGCGCTCCTGCATGGCTTCATACTGGAAGTCCTTCCTTCTCTCCGTCTGCGTCAGGTAGGCGATACTCTCCCGGGCACCGGGCTGCATGTACGCACCTGGGGGGAGGGAGAGACATGGAATTATACACAGACTAGAGAGAGATCTTATACATTGTATTGTGGATGGGAATCTGTAACCTCAGCTACACTCTGATACTTCCCCCAAACTCCATGAATTATTTACATCACCATCAAGATTTATATAGCGCCAGGAAATTCCACAGCGCTTTAAAGACTGCGTACTTTGTCGTTAGGGTAATTAAGACGTACTGGGACCCAATACTGAAATTACCTATATGAAAACACTATGCTGTATAGAGTCCACTGTAGTACTTCGTAACGTTCAAAGTAATTCTACCGCTAGGTGGGGCCGTTCCGTGGTGAACACCAAGTAAATAAATCATTTTGCATTAAAACTTGAAGATTCCATTTGTGAGTATTGCTGCGTATCCAAATCTCCATCCAGCACAAGACAAATCCTTCTGTCAGACACACTGAGCTAGTGATAGACAATTCGGTCTTCTGCGGGGAGATCCTGAAATCCTGCTCTTACAAAGACATGAGACATATGTGGCCGGCCCCCTTACTAGTACTAACCATTATGCTTGAAATTAGTTTAAAATAACCAGAGGTTTTATTACACACTGAGAAAAAATATGCGCACACTAGTACACATTGTCTAGGAGAGCTCCACCCTCATTACATCCTCCCATTCCCGGTTACAGGACCTTTTTCGGGCCTCTGGTCTACAAGCGTTCCAGCGTTCTCTGAAAACCCACCTCTTCAGACAAGCTTATAATATTCCTCAACCACCCACTTAACCTCACTACCGTACCCTATTACCACCCGTTACACAATTTCACACAAGACAACCACCCCCTGATCAACATTGCTGTGTGACAGGATCATTTAGCCTATGAGTCACTTTTACCTTTGCAGTCTGGCTGGGCCGAAATGCAAAATGTAGACCTAACCTCATGTATCAAACTCCCATTGTCCCATAGATTGTAATCTTGCAAGCAGGGCCTTCTCACCTCTTTGTCTGTTCTACCCAGTTTGTTTATTAGTTTACGGCGTTTGTCCCCAATTGTAAAGCGCTATGGAATATGTTGGTGCTATATAAATGATGATGATACATTTCATGTATACCACTGTATAAGTTTGCAAGGTCTGATCAGTTAGTTTTAGAAGACAAATACTTGGAAAATGGAGGTCCATAAACCAGGCATATTTATAGCTAATAATTAATTAATTCTAGAGGTCTCTGGAATCCAGAGTAAAGTTCTAGACTCATTCAGTTAATAGAAAATGTATTTAAATAGGTTTTATAATTTATTTATAAAAATTGTTTTTATGCAGAACTACAGTCCCTGTTTTTTCTTCTAGCAAGTAGTAGAAACACAGTATTATCTGCAGCCTTCAGTCCTCATTTCCTCCAGACATTAGAACCCGGAGAATTTTGGAAGCTGAGCATATACAGAGCGAGCGTGGCATGTGATTGGATAAGGAGAGGCGGCCATTGACTCACCCAAGCCTTGTTCTAAAGCCTGTAGACTATAGCTAGTTGTGATTAGGGTATTATGTCTGTACTCACCAACATTAGAGGAAACTGCTCTGTTCATGATGTCCAGAGCCTCATTAAACCGGTCCTTGATCCCAGGATGCGCCAACACCTGGTCTGAGAACATGGACTTCCAGCCTAGATACCACTTGGTGATCTCCTCGTAGTTAGGATTATTGCTGAGCCAGGAGCATAAGACCTGCAAAGAAGATTTGAACAGTAAGAACGGAAGTAAAACTGTACAAAAATAATGTCATCTGTTGGAGCAAGGGATAAATTGTACTTTATTGGAATTTATTGACTGATCAGAACAAAGTTTAATCAAAAATTTAATCAGAAGTTACTCACTGCAAGTTGACAATTATTTGTGAAACTCCATCCCATGTCCCCAGCTTCACACACACACTGAGCACTGGCTATTAGCCGGTGTGTGGAGCTGGGGGCAGTGCTTTGGGCACCCGTACTTTATATTAAATGCTATAAAATGCACCACACTTGTAGCAAAGTGGCCATAGCAAACCCTGGTTATTGTGCCCAGAAATCAGTCCACATTTAGTGACATGCAAGGCGGCATCCTAGATCCTAGCGTGGGCTCACAGCTCTAATAGCTGCCCTTCACTTCAGTAAGTAGGCAGATCGGCTTCTAATCAAATACCGCGCTGCGGGTACAACTGTGTTACTGGGTAACGAGAGGAGAGACTGCTTACATCCCGCCTGGTCACTACATTAGTTCACCGACATTCTCAAATAAAGGGGAGAAACGGTGACCCAGAGACCGAAGACAACTATTTTCTCCATGTTTTGGTCAACAGAGGATGTTATGGTCTGATCTGTAGAAGGACAGTAATCTGTACTGTGATAGTAAAAGATAAATGATAATCTTAGAAACTGAAATCTAAGTAAATATTACACAGAAGATTCCAAAAGTGGAACAGGGAATTATTTAAATGCTAATTATGTGAAAAAAATATATATATTTTTTTCTTTTTATAAGCTCCTTCCTACGAGCTCTCCTTCCTGTGCGCTATATGCAGTGTGTGGACACAGATGAAATCGGTCATCCAAGAAGAAAGCCTCTTAGACCACAGCCGAGTGCTGTGTTGTGGCTGCTCTCCCCACGTCTCACCAACGCTGTCACATGTGGAAGTCTGAGCATGGCCCCTGGTACTTGGACTATCGCACATCCTAACGTTGCAGCCTCTGTAACAGATCAGGATTTAACCTTCGGTCCCCAGGGAGGGACGTGCTCCAGTGCACCAGAGGGATTTACAACATCTGAATTAGCCTTTGAAGCAAATAGTTAAGACTCTGTGTAGAAATGGTTATTAAGTTTCTACAAGAAGTAGAAGGAGGGCAGATTAGTAGGTAACACACTTACTGCTTAAGTCAGTTCTTAGTCTCTTTAAAGCTCAGCCAGACGAAGACGCTGCAAGTCGTGAGCCCAGTTTATAATCCACTTACCTGCAGCCACTTTGGGAAGAAATGTTTCTCCAGGATCCCTACGAGGCTGGACGGCGAGATCATCCCCTCCCAATCCATCATCCAATGGAAGACATCCATGTGCTGCTGGTGTGGATTAATGACGAACTCCCCGACGCACATTCCTGGGAGAGACGACAAGAGACGCGATGAACATACACAGGAGCTGCGCGGTTAAGCAGGTTCAATGTCTGGTTTTGCCAGGATGCCTGATCTCGATATCTCTGACATAGATAAATTGTATAACTCTGTATGAGAAAAATAGGCAACCTCTACCTCTACAGCTCCTGGAGAACCACAAGTCACAGCATGCCCGTCATTTAGAACAGCTGGAAAGACATTGGTTCCCCATCTCTGCTCCATGTTATGGTCACTGTCAAAATACTTCCAAAGACAGCGTGACAAAGTATCAGCTACTAAACAGTTACAGCATCTAATTGTTATCTCTGAACTGGGAGAACACACTGTAATCAGCCGCAAGAGGTGTGCACAGTGTATACGTGCATCAGTTACACTTCTCTTCTGAAGACTTAAGCTAGGTACACACTACACGGATTTCATCCAATAATCGGCTCAATCAGCCGACATACGACCGCTCGTTCAAAAGTCGGGTCAGTGTGTGCAGTGACACGATGGTCGAAAGTCTGCCCAAATGGACGATTGTCGCCTCATTTGGTTGGTCGTACCGTTTAATATTTTCGTTCCAATCTCGTTTCCGCTTAGTGTGTATAAGTTGCCGACTGATCCACAACAGTGAGTACGAAATTACAGTCATTGCTCACAACAACATGGCTGTAAAAAGTCGCTAAAGGGACGTCTGCTCTTCCCTTTATCGTCCTAAACAAGGCTAGTGTGTATGCAGTCCATGGACCGAGCGATCGGACCATCGATCGCATGTAAAAATCGCTCGGCATAAAAAGTTGGTTGTAATTTCTGTAGTGTGTACCCAGCTTAAGCATATATTGTGATATAATAAAATCTATAAAAGGTGACGGGTTATGTGCGTCATCTCACCTAGTTTGGGCACGATATTTTTCACCATGAACGCCTCCCAGGATCCAGGGGTGAAGACCTCTTTCCAGGGCTGCAGAATGAGCTTGGCAGAGGAGTCGCTGGGGTGCCACTTCTGGAGGGCGTTGGCCAGCTTGTTCCTGATGGGAGAGAACAGCGGCTCTAGGCGGGACTGCATCAGCGGCAGCCAGGGGTGAATCCACGAGTGGATGGGCACCGTGTCCGTCAGAGGGTTCCAGTTTTCCACCTAGGCACAGAAAAGTACAGGGGTAGAAAATGCCACCACCCCCACCATGCCATTGGCTCTCAAACACAAAGCAATTGTAGGAATATATAGCAAGTAATCCAGGATGAATATAATATATATTGTTAGACACCTTTACATAGCGACACATTGTGTATTTAGGACCGGATTCATTAAGGAACTTAAATTAAGAAGTTTCTTATTTCAGTCTCCTGGACAAAACCATGTTACAATGCAAGGGGTGCAAACTAGTTTTCTGTTTTGCACATAAGTTAAATACTGACTGTGTTTTCATGTAGCACAAAAATATCAACTTTAAATTTCAGTCTACAAATAAGCTATCAAGTATTTGTGTGCTACATGAAAAAACAGTCAGTATTTAACTTATGTGCAAAACAGAAAACTAATGTGCACCCCTTGTATTGTAACATGGTTTTGTCCAGGAGACTTAAAAACTTCTTAATTTAAGTTCCTTAATGAATCAGGTCCTTAAAGTTTAAAGGCCCTTTAAGGATTGTTGCTATTGTTGAACAAGTGTAATTTAAGGCTCCTTCACCCGGATGTGATCAATGATTCCTAAGCAATATGCTTTGGGGTAACGGAACATGTATCATTTTGCTCAGTATATGTTATAGAGTCAGGTATTCCACACAGTCATCTTTACAGATCAAAGGCCTGATTGACAGTTGGATGCAAGCTCATTGTTTTTACCTCGATTGTGGTGGAATTCCGAGTTCACCGTACTTGTACAGTTCAAAACACGCACATTTGCGGCCATAAAGTGACACACGTTTGAAACGGAGACCACAGTGTATTGCACATAGGCCAATGATTTGTAAGATAACTGACTTTTCTTCCATGTCTGATCTGAACTCGCGCACAGTACAAATGTGTCCATGTGAATAAGCCTTGAACCCTGCAGAATCGCAGTCCCACTTTGGTTGCAATCTGCAACCCTTTAGTGATCAGTTTTCCTCTGTACGGTTATCTAAAACTAACTGGAAACAGGATAATAAAACACAGGTATAACTAGTGCATATTTGTTTCATCCAACTGAAAGCCAATTGCTGAAATGTAAATAGCTGCAGGATAATAAAAGTTAATAATCAGATCGTGTCTGCACCAGTTTGGTTCTGTGTTGGAACATAGCAAAAGCTCACCTCTTTCTGTAATAAAGCTCACCTCTTTCTGTAATAAAGCTCACCTCTTTCTGTAATAAAGCTCACCTCTTTCTGTAATAAAGCTCACCTCTTTCTGTAATAAAGCTCACCTCTTTCTGTAATAAAGCTCACCTCTTTCTGTAATAAAGCTCACCTCTTTCTGTAATAAAGCTCACCTCTTTCTGTAATAAAGCTCACCTCTTTCTGTAATAAAGCTCACCTCTTTCTGTAATAAAGCTCACCTCTTTCTGTAATAAAGCTCACCTCTTTCTGTAATAAAGCTCACCTCTTTCTGTAATTTGGGGAAAATTAGTTGATCCAATATATTATCCAGAATCCAGACCGGCACCAAGTGGACCCAGTAGTCCAGGAAGTCCACCATTGGAGCACAGTTCCGGGGCTGCCATTGCGAGATGATATTTCTCAGAAACGGAATCCACATCTCCCACAATAGCCTGAGAAGAAACCAGGGCAGGTCACACAATTACGGTGATGATATTTGTCATTGCTATCTAGAGACTGTACACTTTAGGGCAGATTCAATTGTCCGCAATGTTCCGAAGAACATCGCGAATGCATTTTTTTTGTTTTGTTAATACGGTATAAAATAATGCTGATTTTTGCTCACACCTCTATGGGGAGCAAGTAAAACTCACCGTTACTTTTGTAAAAAAAAAAAAAATCCACGCAAAAGGTATCTCACGGCCGTTCCGGAGGCACCTCACGCGGATATTTTGACAATTGAATCTGCCCCTATATGTCAGCATGGGCAACCTGTGACCCTGCAATTACCGAACAGCTACAAGCAATGTGTCTTGGCCTGTGCGGTCGTGGAATAAAGGGCTACGTGTCAATTAAAGGCCTGGACGGGAGGGTGGCAGGTAGAAGTTACCTGTGATAGGGGTCCATAGCGGCGTCTTGTGCACTGTGGGACAAATGACCTTCCTCCAGCAGATCCTTCCACTTGGTCATGACATCAATCCCGTACGAAGGGTCCTAAACAAGAGTTGATCATAATGGGTCTTTAAAAACAAATGGTTGTTCATTGCAGCTTCGTAACATTAAGCACGCCCCCCCTCCTTCTTGGTTCAGCTACTGTACAAAATCGAGCTCATTCCCAAGGTTCAGCTTTCGAGAAATCTCCAGATGGTGTTGTCTGAATATTGGGCTGTATCTTTGGAATACTCCATGGCCAAGGGCTGTGACCCCAATGTTGCTAGTCATGAGAGTGAGGACACCCCCCTTACGTTAAATTACCGGTGGGATTATTTTATTTTTTTTAAAGAAATGAGCACCAGGGATAAATGGTTCACACCTCATCTATCAAAGGGCGTTTTCCACTTTAAGTTAGATCTGAACTAGCCCCTCTCACTGTGGTGGCGAGGAGCTTTTCCTGGGACCACCAAGGCACTAGTCGGGACCTCTCCGCTCCGCTTGTCAGTGCTCTGTGGGTCTCTCTGGAGCAGGAGAGTTCCGTCATAGCTGCTGTAATGGAAGCCGATTGGAGGGGAGCGTAGGCAGCATCAGCAGAGGTCCAGGCAATATGTAAGTGTAGTGACCTTGTGCAGTACAACAAAGGGACCCTCAAAGTACAATTATAGGAAGGGGATTTAGTGAAAATCTAGTGTAAAGTGGAAAACAGACCAATTTCCACACCTTCTCGTGTACTAGCAGTGGGCACTCTGAGGTATATGAACTGTTCCGGTTTCTAAAAATTGGACACAAGTGTTTTAGATTTTCTAAATCGGAGATATAAAAAGAGAAAACTCTTACATGCTGTGCAGTATTGAAGTCAGATAACTGGATATGGTCATTTCAATTTAATATCTATCAATCCGATTGTCTATGTCCGGAATTTTGCGACTAGAACGCTATGGCGTAAATAACCACAACACGTGCAAACACTTATACACACATTTACACGAACACATACACATGTAATTAGCTCACATTAAAATTAGTTGCTACAGTTATTTGTAACGAAATGTAGCAGAGTTTTTGGTTAAATATTATAATGTTATATACACGTTAGTGAGATCTAAGGGTCAGGTCACAGGAAACATATCATGTCTGGTATCATTCTAATCCCCTATTTATCCGCATACGTCCGATTCAATCACAAAAAGGTTCGCACCTTGCGTACGCTAGTTATGGATGATAGGGAATAAATTATTAGAATGGTATTGTCTGTGTAATGCTAATAGACCAGTTTGAACTAGTTCTTGGCGGGAAGATTAGTATGCATCTTCTGGAGAGCTGACCCCCACCCTTGGATGGCATCGCTTGAACTGACCTATGACCTGCATTACTCTGGACCTTCCTGAAGCCTGAACCTATGGAAACATGCCAAATCATCTGTATTGTTTCAGACCGTATATAAGCAGGGGCTCTGGGACCAGTATTCAGTCACATTGACCACAGACTTCAGGACTGAATGACTGTATTCTGGATCAAGGGCGCCTGCAATAGTAATGGCTGTACTTATTTTATTCTGACTTGTTACTCTGCTACCTTTTGCTATTAAATCACATTGTGCTTTGGAACCACATCACTGGAAGTGGACAATCGTTTTTGTCTCATCAGACGCCAATTACTTTCAGGGCCTAACACCTCTGCTTTATCGGTGGAACACGCGGTTCTGTACTGGATGCATCAGAATGTCCAAGACTCTTAGAAACATACCAATTCCTCTTCATACTATGTCCTAGGACATGTTTGTGGCTCCTGTCCTTGTTTACCCCACGTTCCCTCCCTTCAGCCCAGTTAGCTGCCGAAATCTACACATTCCTCAGTTAGTATTAGTTAGGGAGGCACTGAAGGAAGAGGAGAGGTTTGAAAAGGATAACAGAGGAAACTGAAAGCCTTCTATCTAATCAAATATAGAATAATGGTTTAAAACCGGGGCAGAGGTTCCTTCTCTTGCTACGCTCTTACAAAAGGTGTGGGAAACTGTGCAGTAAGAATATAAACTCTACTAGATAAATCTTATTAGAAGTAAAATGGAATTACAGAGCTTTTAACACAACAGCCCAGTTCACTCACGCTTAAGGGGTTCCAGACTTTGAAGTATTCTTTCATCAGGGGGTAGACAATAGCCACGGACAGGTCCGCCTTCTCCGACATCTTGTACTCCTCGTAATACTTATCCTGCAGCATCTGGAAGATACGCGCGCACTCTTCCAGCGTCAGCGGATTGTCGCAGCCCGGTTGCATCCTCTGCTCGCAGTCCTCCACCGTCTGCAGCACCTGGCTCAGGTTGAATATGAGCTTCTCCTCCCGCCCCAGCACTTCAGACAGCTTCTCCAGCTCGTGGGTGAGGTTCACCACCATGTCCTTCTCATACTGCAGCTGCCGGTCATTCTGGATGATCTCCTGCTCCGTCATCTCGATCAGCAGTTGCAGGTTGTGCTCTAGCTCCGGTAGGACAAACCCCTGGGGCTTCTCGTCCTTCCCGCCTTGTGTGGCGGCCTCTCCGGGGATATTGTGCTTGTGGGAAATCTGGCTGTAGCTGTAATACACCTTCTGCTCCCGCCCAGTCATATCAATTACCTGAATGATGACAAAAATTAGATTATGTGGGTGATTACAATGGCTATAAATATAGTGACTACAAAACTGCCATTGTTTGATTGATAACCTGATGAACAGGATAAGTCCTATTCAGACAACTGAAATGGATGGGCCTAGTAAGGAGAATTATGTTCAAGCAATAAAATAGCCAAGTCTATGAAGGAAAGAAATATTAGAGGGCGAGAATCATAATGTAAAGTATGGGCCCTACCTGGGACAGTCAATGTTCTAGCAACGTAACGGGTGGGCCTATCAGGGAGAGCGATGTTCCAGCAATGTAACGGGTGGGCCTATCAGGGAGAGCGATGTTCCAGCAATGTAACGGGTGGGCCTACCAGTGAGAGCGATGTTCCAGCAATGTAACGGGTGGGCCTATCAGGGAGAGCGATGTTCCAGCAATGTAACGGGTGGGCCTATCAGGGAGAGCGATGTTCCAGCAATGTAACGGGTGGGCCTATCAGGGAGAGCGATGTTCCAGCAATGTAACGGGTGGGCCTATCAGGGAGAGCGATGTTCCAGCAATGTAACGGGTGGGCCTATCAGGGAGAGCGATGTTCCAGCAATGTAACGGGTGGGCCTATCAGGGAGAGCGATGTTCCAGCAATGTAACGGGTGGGCCTATCAGGGAGAGCGATGTTCCAGCAATGTAACGGGTGGGCCTATCAGGGAAAGCGATGTTCCAGCAATGTAACGGGTGGGCCTTTCAGGGGGAGCGATGTTTCAGCAACGTAATGGATCGGCCTATACGGGATTGATATTCGGAGAATTACATTCTCTTAGTGTAACCTGTCCAGATGACCAACTTTGCCACCGTTTATGATCTTGAGGTTCTACAACAACTAGTTCAATATATCTGTCTTCTATTTATTGCAGAGAAGGTAAACTGTTTGTTGGGAAAATGGAACGCGTTTTTAATGCATTTTCCATGCCAATACAACTGTTGTACAGGCAGCATGCCTTAATGCAAGAGAAACAGGTTGTGCTTAAGAAAAAAAAAAATCAGAGTCTGCGACTGTACCCATTGTAAATGTAAACCCCACCTACATTATATAACCAGACCGGTTCTGGCAGAACTGACCTTGACTTGAGAGATTTCTTTCTGGGGAGCAGACATAATTTTCCCCCCTCTTCCTTTGGCTTTGAGCTCCTCCACCGTCTTGTAGGCATATTTGGGCTTCCTCTTGTTTCCACCAGGGTCCTTTCTCCATTGACTCAACTCCTTCTGAAACTCCTGCACATCAGGAAGAAAGGTTAGGAGACAGCTCCGGGCAGGAAGATTCATATCAGTCTGATTCCAGGAGTAATAGATGAACATTGTACAGACCTTTTCCTCTTCTTCTTCGGAATCCACAAGAGGGAAATCCTGCAGTGACTGCTTGGTCCTCTCCGAGCCGTACGCTCCCACCGCTCCTTTGCCTCTCCTTTGTTTAGCCTCAATAGGAGCGGTAATACCTGAGCGAAGACAACACATAATGAACTAACAAGAATTGACGGTGTTACAATCTCCCATTTTCCCGCTGTGCTGTAAATTCCAGATCTGTGATTGGGGACTGGAATTAGGGAATTTGTCTATTTGGAGATAATTTATGACAATAGAGAGTATGATACATTTTTGATAACTGGCAGTTTGATACATTGGGGAGTTTGGTGTCCATTGGTCACAATCACTTAGGGCCTTGAATGTTCATTTGCGCATTTCTTATAGGATAATTCTTAATACCTAGAACCTTAGTATATACTTCTTGCTTGGGACACCATTCATCATCAACATATATTTATATAGCGCCACTGATTCCGCAGCGCTGTACAGAGAACTCATTCACATCAGTCCCTGCCCCATTGGAGCTTACAGTATAAATTCCCTAATATACAGACAGACAGACAGACAGAGACACACACAGAGAAAGAGAGAGACTAGGGTCAATTTTGATATCAGCCAATTAACCTACTAGTATGTTTTTGGAGTGTGGGAGGAAACCGGAGCACCCGGAGGAAACCCACGCAAACACGGGGAGAACATACAAACTCCACAAAGATAACACCATGGTCAGGAATTGAACTCATGACCCCAGTGCTGTGAGGCAGAAGTGCTAACCACTGAGCCACCGTGCTGCACCATTATGAAATATGATAAGGATTACGAATAAATTATGCAAAGTAAAAATATGTTTCTATTCATTACCAGAGAAAGGTGAATTATTCTCTCTTAAAGCAGAATACCTTGAGCGTTCTTCCCCAAGCCACTGCCAGGCACGTAACCCATCTTCTGGAGGAGTTTCTGACCAATCCCCTTAGTGTGCCGCTCCCAAGACCCAAAATCATTGTTTGACTTGATTCCTCCAGCAAATGTTTTCTGGGATGGTTTAAAATTCCCCCCCTGTAACATACAAAACAAAATGCAATTTAATGTTATGTGAATACAAATATCAGATCCTCCTTAAACCCCCACATCTTAGAGCAGAGACGTTGTCCATGGCCAAGTCAAATTCCTTATAGTAGCAATTTTATTTTGACCCAACCTACATTATTAATTTAGTCGATTTGCATTACAATTTTAACTAACACACATTGTGTATTTTATACAGTGCAATGAATTTATCTTAAGTAAAATTACTACATGACCTCTGGTCCTACATCAGGCACCCAAGAGGTCAAAGGTTCCACTATGGCAGTGTTGGCTAACCTGTGACACTCCAGGAGTTGTGAAACTACAATTCCCAGCATTCCCTTCCAGCAATAAGCTGCTATATATTGGCAAAGCATGTTGGGACTTGTAGTTTCACAACACCTGGAGTGTCACAGGTTAGACAACACTATACTATGGCATAAGGCCTTGTTTTGTACCCCCACCCCCCTCCCCCAAGTACTGATTCAGTGGGGGTGGGTCCAGTCAAAGACACTTTTAAATGTCATTGTGGTGCAATCCTGTATATATGGAAATGATATAGATCACACAACAGAGTTGCAGTTCTCTAAGTGGGTATGCCCTTTACATTAAAAATGGAAATCTGAACACACAAATACTAAACGGTCATAGGTACATAGTCAGCTATATATCCACCCCTGGCGTGTTACCCAGTAACATGATTTATAGATAGGATCAGAGTATAAAACATAGAATCATGATTATAAACAGTACATATGACCAGCATAGCTCCTTAATACCAAAGTAGGAACATGAAGCTGCTCTATATATTTTTGGATAATTTGTATCTACTTTATACTAAACAAACGACATAGCTTCGTATATAGTAAAGGGAGTCAGATTTTAGTTACCGTTCTCAGCTTCTTTGGTTCAAAATCCTTTGGCAAATCATCTCTTTTTGCAGAACTTTCGTTCTCCGAGTCACTATCCGATCTCTCTTCAGCTGCCGTCTTACGGATCCCAGCGCTGATGAAATTTACAGGAGCAGAATAGTCGCGGGATCTGGGAGAGACGAAACCACGAGCGTTTGTATCGTGTAACTTGGCGTTTGTGGTAGGATACATATTCTTTGTTATATTCCTCACAGTTTATTCTACACTAGGACTCAGCATGAACTGAAAGATCTCAGCTGGCAGTATATGCTGACATCTGCTGCAGAGTCACATGTTGCCCGTCTTTGCGCTAGACATGACGTAAGAGCTCCAGGAAGAGACTAAACTATGATATTATATAAATGTCAACATTTTTGATTTACAGTTGGAACAATCCTTTACCTAAAGTGTATCAGTCAGCAAGAAAACCGGATATTATACATTAGTAGCCCGTTATAAACAGAGACCTTTTCTCTTCACCAGTGCACCTCTTTATAGTGAACCCGTCATACCGACATTAAACACATTGGGGTCTTAAAAAAGCCCCTCTAACCTCACACCAAGTGGAAGAAGCTATTTTGTCAGCTGAACCAATATTCCTGAGAATGCGGCCTTTCAATTCACTACAAAGTAGTGACTTCATCGAAGCATGTCCTAACCAGTATTCCTAAGGCATGACAAAAAGACACGAGTCACTGGTGGCTCCTGGTTAAATGATTGGCTGCATGCTGATGAACATGGTTCAGCTGACATAATGACTGCCTGCTAACCTCTCTATAATCTTATAGTGTCAGGGGGAGAGACTCAGAAACTAGAACCATGACAAAAATGTAAACGCATCATCATCATCATCAACATTTATTTATATAGCGCCATGGCATAAAAACCTCTTGCAACCCATCCCTTTTCACATTCAAAATGTAATTTTAAGGCCATGATCATTCCAAGATAATAACTTAAGTCCAGACACCCGTAAAGGGAGTCAAAATTATCCCCGGAGATCCCCAATGCAAAAACTTTCTACAGGCAAGAGAAAAGCAACCAACTATCCCATTACTAAGTAAGCAACGAAGTCCCTGCCTATTACCCAAACTAGTCCGGGCCAAAAAACACAAAACGTCAACAGGACTGAGGGCAATGACTAAGTTCAGGGCTATAACCACAAGTTTTTAGACACAGTTAATTCAACAAAAGAAAGGAAGAAGAAAACGTTGGTAAGCGCTCCTAAGCAGGCAGTATTTTGTTTGTGATCAGTGTAGTCTTCTGTCTCCAGACACGAGTGCCTCCTATTCATTGCGTCTAACGATAACTGGGTACAGGGCTCTCCCAGTACAGCCAGTAGAGACATGATTGGGGCCCCTTGTGATTGCAGGATACTTAATGTAGGAGCGGAGCTGCTCATCTGCCAATAAGTGCCGCTCCTTTGCAGAAATTTTAGAAGGGAGTGAAACAATGTTTTGGGTCATGATGGCACGACTGATTGGCAGCATCACCGGCCACTCACAAGCAACCGACATCCGAATCATCATCCATCCCTTTCAAATTATTAGGATACTACTACACTGAAAGGAAAACCCTTTTATAAAATATTGCCACAGAATGAACTCCAGGTGCAGAAAGTAATTACAGGGACGATCTGATGACAAAACTGCTTCTGTACACCTACTTCTTGCCGCCAAAGCTCGGCCGCTCGTCATCCGAATCCCGTTCTGCCCACAGGCCGTAAATCGCCTCCTCTTTTGTTTGAAAGTGCTTCCGGCGGTTGGGATTGAACTCGTTCTGTATATCCCAGTCCGTGATCTCAAATTTCTCCATCTCCACGCCATCGCTGTCGTCATCTTTGCCGTACAGGTGTGACATAGACATGATGACCTTATCCACAGAGAAATAAAACACAAAGACAAGTATAGTTATTAAATTATAAAAAAAAATACAACCATAGGTAACCCATAACGGTGGTGTTTTATGCGGTACTGTTTTGATCAGGCTAAGGCAAGTTCTAGCTCTTTAGCTGTTGTGGATCTACAAGTACTCAGTTCCACAACAGCTGGAGAGACACAGGATGTCTTTCTCAGATATAGACAGTAACTTCAGAAAGACTCAATAACAAATAAAGAGAGAGATAGGTCTGCAAAATAAATTGTACTCATAATATACATTTCAATATAAAATAGCTGTAGGTAACACAAAGTGTGCCTATAACTTTGCAAACAGACAAAAAGCTGAACAATTAAGTGTCTGAACCCAGACTTCTATGGTTGAATGTGACAAAGTAACAGGGCTCTTTAGATTTATAGTGTAGCATATTGGGGATAAGCTGCTAGGATTCTGAAGTATCGGAAGGTGATCTATATGTTAGGCCATGAAGAACAATTACAAGAACAAGGAACCCTCAGCATGAGAATGTGACAGACGGACTGGGTTTGTTAGCACTTTAAAGTGACTGGTTCCTATAGCATAAGATGGCAAGAGGCTGGCAGTGGCCCCGTCACCAGAGGGCAAGAGGCAGGCAGGGGCCCTGTGTTACTACGGGGCGGGAGGCTGGCAGTGGCCCTGTGTCACCAGAGGGCAAGAGGCTGGCAGTGGCCCTGTGTCAGAGCGCAGGAGGCTGGCAGTGGCCCTGTGTCACCAGAGGGCAACAGGCTGGCAGTGGTCTGTGCCACAAGACAGTGAAAGGCTGGCTGGGTCCTGCAGCACAGGAGGGTGACAGGCTGCCACTCTCCTTTGGCACAGGAAAGGCTGGCTGATCCCTGTGGTACCAGAGGGTCAGGCTGGCAGGGTACTATGGATCTGTAAAGCTCCAGCCTGGCTAGAGGACACTGTGGGGGACTAGCTGGCAGTGTGGGTTATGTAACACTGGTAGAGGACTGGGCACTGTGAGTTACATGGTAAGCCGTGCTGGCTGTGGTATATACCGGTGCCTGGACGGGTCAGTGCCCTGTACCGGAGCCAGGAGACCCCCACAGCCCGCACTGAGCCCCCAATGACCGGTACAGCCGCCGTACTTACCGTATTGTCGCCGCTGCGGCCTCTGGAGCAGAATCTGCTACGGGAAGCTGCGAGGGACAATAACCACGCCCACTCCTGACGCGGCACACCGCGGGGCATGCCGGGATATGTAGTTTTGTACGAGGCGTTGTATTAATAATCTCACCTGCTGGTTCCAAGTCGGGTCACGTCACAAAATACATCTTATTTATCATGACACCTTTTCTGTACTGTGTATTACCTCTTATTACAAAATACTAAATATCAGGCTGGCATGAGATATGTATGCTGCAATTATGTAATAAATATTAAATCTGTATTCTGCCCTTCCAAATTGTCTCTATTTGTTTCATCTAAAACTCTTCACTGGCTCCTATAATTGTCCCAAAACTGTTGTTATTATTATTATTATTATTATTATTATTATTATTATTATTATTATTATTATTATTAATAATAATATTAACTTTTCTTTATATAGTAATAATAATAGCTATACCATTAAAAACACTCTCACAGTCCACCTTCCAATAATATTGTAAAAGTTTTCCTTAATAAAACCAAATATGACAATAATAATGACAATATTATCAAAAGAGATGTATAAGGTTATGATTAATGGACCTAATTCATGAACCAACAGAATATACACAGGGGCAAATGCAGGATTTTTAAGGGGGGTTTCCATATAGTTGAATGAAAAAAATAAAAATATAATATATATATATATATATATATATATATATATATATATAAAATCACACAGCTTTGCATCTCAAAATACTATACGAGATTGCTTCTTGTGGGCAGTATCTGAGACCTATTTAGTATTTACCGATCTGTATATATATATAAATTTTGCCATATAAGCCCTCACCGTTCTTCAGGCTAGCCAGCGATGTAATGCCTGCAGATATGCGAAGGAGGAGCTGCAGCCGCGCATGCACTGCAGATCCATTTCTGCGATGCTGAACAATACAGCACCGCCGCGGACGCTTCTTTGACAGCTCCAAAGAAGCGACCGTGACGGTCCTGTGTAGGGGCAATGTTTAGCATGTTTAAATACATGCTGTTTTTTACCCATTCGTTCACGGATGGGAGGGGAGGGGAGGCGTTTCTGGAGAACCAGAAATTCCCCCTGCATGTGCCCCCTGATACAATGAATCTCAGAACCAAAGTATGTTGTTCAGTAGCTGATCTAGATGTATGGGGTGGAAAGTCAAATGTAAACCAGGTCTTATACAGGACAGTGTCATATACACAAAAGGTAATCAAACAGGGTCAGGTCACAGGATCGGAAATGTAATACAGGCACAACAGCGACCCTAGGTGTTGAGGAAATTGTGGAATAACACAATATCCACAACACAACTTTTGGTTATGCCCCAAAACCCAAACAATCCCGAGTCCTCCAATTATTATTTAAAATAGTGAAGCCAAAGTGCCACTTGACCCGACCACGATAATATTGCACATATAACCTACAAACTTGGAAAGGCATTTAAAATACCTAGCGGGCCATAATTATATACACACGTTGGTATATGGTCCCGGAAAGAATAAGCCGCATCAATTCCCTGTCCTCTAACAGATGCTGGAGATAATGTGGTGACATTGGCACATTTTTCCACCTCTGGTGGCAGTACCACGTCATTCAGCAGTTGTGAACTATTACTATAGATCTGATTAAATTGATTACTGAGATTCGGATACCGAGGGCAGGGCCTGATTAAGGGTTCAGGCCGCCCTAGGCTAATACGCTAGTAACGCCCTCTTTCTTGCCAGGCTAATATGTGATTGATAAAAACTCATCTTTAATTTAAATTCCGGCTTCCTGCAAACCCTCCATCAATGTTTATGTTCCAGTGCTTCGAAAACTCGCCTCTACTTGGCTTTTTAAAAGGGTCATGGCAATCTTTGTCACTCATTTACATTAAAATCAGAACTGTATAGCAGAATGCAGACATGAACGAGCGCTACTGAGGGTGAAGATGTGAAGAGGGATGGGGCTGTCACACCTGTGCACGGTGTCATCCTTGTCTCTCCTACTCGCTTATCTTCAAGCGCCCGACTTATTGTCTTCAGCCTTTACCATGGGAATACGTCAAGATTAAAACCTTACCACATTTTTTTCTCATGTGTTTTTTTCACTTTGGAGAACAACTATCCTTTCATATTTTAGAATGAGTTTCAGTTTGCAAATATTTGGCGGACGCCAAAATTGCCTGGCGCCCAAGGCTGCAGCCTATTCAGCCTAATGATAATCAGGCCCTGACCCTGGGACCCTTTGATACTTCTACTTACCCAATCCCACCCAATCCCTGAGCATATCCACAGACAGATTGATTCTACATATATGCCAAGCCTCCAAACTCTTAATAGCGAGAACTTGGAAATAATCTCTTCCTCCCACCAGACCGACACTGCTGAATATCCTCTATGGAATATATTACTGGTCTACTCAACAACTCTTTGCCCAAATTCCATAAGGCATGGAAAACCTGGTTCAGTTTCACTAACTCACGTACCCCAGGCTTGGAGAAAAACAAGGTGGATGGACCACCCAGTATTTTTCCACCCTTTTTTTCCCCCTTTTTTTGTTTCCCAATTCTCACCCCCCATATACCCTCCCTGGAATATAGTAAAAAAAAAAGCTGCATCATAGTTTTATTTTTTCTTCTGTTTTTCATAGCAATATATTATACTGTTTAATAGTGTTACTGCTTTATCATATCCTATATAGTTTTATGGTCTCACCTGTTCACCTGGATGCATCGGTTATGTAATCACATAACTATAATGAGAGATACAGATAATAACAGTGACATGAATACCTGTTGCAGCTTCTGGAGATCCTACCCTGTCTGCTTTCTCTGATTTCTCCTTGGAACCTTTACTTGGTCCTAAAGACGTTGGAGGGTACTCCTTTAGAGCCCCTATGTTCTGTTCCTATTTGTTTCCTTATTGGAAAATGGATTTCTTTTAGCCATTGTTGCAACCAGATGGGCAAGTAGCCCATTCTCATTGGTCCCTGTACCTTGTCTTTCATAGACCAGTGGTAACCTTTCAACTTGAGGTTGTTTCTGGCTTCTACATCAACCAGAAGTTCTGTCCCATCCTCGCCTCTGAATATTCTGTATCATAAAAAGGTGGAATGTCACTCTGTATAGGGGTGTGCTGATGTAAGAGCTTCATGTCCAGGACTTAGTAGTTTCATTGTGTGCAACAAGGACAGTTGGGCTCTTCTGGTATGGCATGGAGCAATGACAATTAGCAATTGAGCAATGGAGCTCTCCTGAATGTCACTGGAGGCTTTGAAGAACACTGCTACCCCTCCTCTTTCTATTTTACCTATGACGCTGCCCAACTGCACTAGAGACTGCCAAGAACTGTGCTACCCCTTCTGTGTCCCTCTGTGAAATGGCGCTGGATTGCCGTGGAGGGCGGTACTTATAGAATCCAAAACTCGTAAGATCTAACGGCCTAGCGATGATGTTTTGCCTCGTTTTCAATTCCGAGGGCCAGCGAATGTATGTATGGTACTCGGATCTGCTAAGTTCGGGTGTGTTCAGTTTTCGGTGAACCGAGCCTGAGCATCTCAAGTAGATATCTGTGCTTAAAACGTGATCATCGAAAGAAATAAAACGAAGGTTCTCATTACGGATGGAAGAGTAAAAGTCTTAGGAGTTCAGAGATCTGGAGTTAATCTGCAGTGGGGTGTGAATTGTGTCCATGTAGTGGGTCATAATAGTGAGTACCACCATAACAGAGGGTGCATTGCTGTACTATAACAGAGGTTCAGGTAATGGCTGAAACCTGAGTTAGTTTGTTAGTCAGTAAATAAACCAGGATTAGATAAAGACTTGTAAAATGTTGCCTGAAGCATTTTAGTTATTTTCATTACGGTTGTTCTGTTTGGCATTATATACAGTAACCACCATCTATCATTGGTCCAATCAAAAAGATTTGCACATTTTACTGACCATGATTCACGATGTTGCCCCGCAATGGATCTGTCATTGCAGCGATGACAGATGACTTAACAGAGCAAATTATAATTAAAGGTTCTGACCGGAAGATTTACTGCGCATGCACAAAGGTCATTTACGTTAATTAACGCAGCGGAGACCAGGAAGGCTTCCGGAGATCCCTCTCCTACGAAGCTCTCCAACTAGGATTGAAAGTCTAAAGCCATCTTCTGATGCCGTTAGCCATCGGGATCAGATTGATAAATTGTGCGGAGCTTTGCCTAATGCAGGAGATATCTCTGATAAATTGTCACTATCCTTAAAAATGCCTAAATCATACGGAAGAACCCATTTCCGCATGGCTTAAGGCAGTGGATCTCTATCATCCTTATATAACAACCCACTAGATTGTAAGCTCTCTCATGAGCAGGATCCTTTTCTTAAATCACAAAGCATGTTAATTTCTGATTCTCCAGCAGTTGGCACTGTTGCTACTTATAAAGAGTTTCCAAAATCACTCAGGGTTCTGTTACTGTTTCAGTAAAAGGAAACTTATACTATGCAAAATGTACCTTACCACAAGGGGGCAGTAAAAGGTAACTTGTCTGCTAACGGTGAACTGCACCCAAAATGCAAAATTGCAACAAGTCTTCAGGTCATATTTATTTATATAATCTGAAGATTTACATCACAATCTGGAGTCATTTAATAAGTACAGAGTAAGTTTATTCATACACATGTAGCATGGCGGACAGTGATTGTTATAGCTATAATATACAGCCAGCTATATATATGGCCTTCCTTATTGTCTGAGCTTTTCAGACATATTTATATCACACGGGAGAGGTTTTTATTACTCTTTGCCCTTTGATATGATGCAAAACTGCTCCTTGCCTTTTGATATAAATGCATGGCTGAAAAGCATAGGGAAAAATGCACTGTCTATTTAGTACACATTGCAGGAGGGTATTAGATGTCATTGAACTGAAGTCATCTTAAAATGGAGAATCCCTTTACACAAAAGGAAGATATTAATTTGTCATTAAAAAAAAAGTATCATTGTAGAAAGTGATACTAAAAGTATCAGACGATTACACTTTATAGTGTATAAGGAGCTGTTCATCATGTTATAAGTAATATAATCACGTTCCCCCCCTGTTCGGTCAATAGGTCCTAATGTCTCCCAGTCTAAACACTGGATGATTCTGATGGCTAGCTGTCATTTTGACCCCACCCCGCGACACAATAACGCAAGTGGGCAGGATGCGGGAGAATGGTTTGTTCACCTGGGAGTCCGGGAGACCTACCCGGAATTTGAGAGTGGCGTGGAAATGTTGTAATGATGAAAATTCCATCAACAAGCTCCGCCCACAGGGTGTACACTGAGGTGGGCGGGCCTTGTTGACGGAACTTTCACAATTAATCGTCATCATACAACTTGCTCCACCCTCTTGATGACACAAATGGCGTCATCGTGTCACAACCACCTCTTCTTTTCAGAGTTTGAGGGTCTATTTATGAATCATGGGCGATACAGAAGATTTTCTATCGCTGCTTGTGGAAGCAACAGGAAATTTTCTTTCTCCCAGTTTAACAATTCAATTTCGCTGTGGCACGGACAGGACTCTTACCACTTTGTCAGCCAGTGCAGGATTCCTCTGTACACGCGTGTCCTGGCATTGCACACATGCACAGTGGAACGGGAAGCCCGGACGTGCTATCACTTTTCGACTTAAAAAATAAATAAAAAAATAATAATTATAGGAAATATAAATAAATATAGTTTGACAGGTCCCCCCAGGCTTTGCTTGGCCCCCAGCAAAGGCAATCGTCGGCCATATTTGGCGATATCTTCACCGGCCAGGGAGCTCCCGTTTTCACCGGATTTACGCCATTTCTCACTCTCATAAACCGACCCTTTGTCTCCACATCTCCTAGAAACAAAGTTTAATAAGCAGACGATACAACGGAAGCAACGATCAGTGCCGTGCGCGGCTGCATGGCTGCTTTATGTTAGTAAATAAACCCACGGTTTAGCTTAGAAAATAAATGAAGTGTGCTGTGTGTAACGTGCTTAGTGTACAGGAAGAGGACACACATCTGAGATGTGACTGTACAACATTTATAGCCTAACGGGTAACAGTCTGAATAAGGCCCTTATCTCTTTTACGGAGCGACAGCGAGGGTGACTCAGGAATGGAGGCATGGTACACGGACCGCTGTGAGGTCCGGCCTGGCCACCCGCCCTGGATCCAAAGAGGAATTGCAAAACAAAGGGCTGCTGTCAGTGTGGGATTAGCAGAAAGCAGAATATTTATGAAGATCCACAAAGGGCTGTTTAGGGAGCCAAGAGATGAGGCTACAGACAATGTCACAGCTGGATCCCATGAGGAGATACTCTGCCAATGAGATGTTTATAGTGCCGGCAGCTCTCCTGCTCTCTGCACATACAGTGACAGGGTGGCCGGCAGCTCTCCTGCTCTCTGCACATACAGTGACAGGGTGGCCGCCAGCTCTCCTGTTCTCTGCACATACAGTGACAGGGTGGCCGCCAGCTCTCCTGCTCTCTGCACATACAGTGACAGGGTGGAGTGCAGCTCTCCTGCTCTCTACACAGACAGTGACAGGGTGGCCGCCAGCTCTCCTGTTCTCTGCACATACAGTGACAGGGTGGCCGCCAGCTCTCCTGCTCTCTGCACATACAGTGACAGGGTGGAGTGCAGCTCTCCTGCTCTCTACACAGACAGTGACAGGGTGGCCAGCAGCTCTCCTGCTCTCTACACATACAGTGACAGGGTGGCCGGCAGCTCTCCTGCTCTCTGCACATACAGTGACAGGGTGGCCGGCAGCTCTCCTGCTCTCTGCACATACAGTGACAGGGTGGCCGGCAGCTCTCTGCTCTCTACACATACAGTGACAGGGTGGCCGGCAGCTCTCCTGCTCTCTACACATACAGTGACAGGGTGGCCGCCAGCTCTCCTGCTCTCTGCACATACAGTGACAGGGTGGAGTGCAGCTCTCCTGCTCTCTACGCATACAGTGACAGGGTGGCCGGCAGCTCTCCTGCTCTCTACACATACAGTGACAGGGTGGAGTGCAGCTCTCCTGCTCTCTACACATACAGTGACAGGGTGGCCGGCAGCTCTCCTGCTCTCTACACATACAGTGACAGGGTGGAGTGCAGCTCTCCTGCTCTCTGCACATACAGTGACAGGGTGGCCGGCAGCTCTCCTGCTCTCTACGCATACAGTGACAGGGTGGCCGCCAGCTCTCCTGCTCTCTACACATACAGTGACAGGGTGGCCGGCAGCTCTCCTGCTCTCTGCACATACAGTGACAGGGTGGCCGGCAGCTCTCCTGCTCTCTGCACATACAGTGACAGGGTGGCCGGCAGCTCTCTGCTCTCTACACATACAGTGACAGGGTGGCCGGCAGCTCTCCTGCTCTCTACACATACAGTGACAGGGTGGCCGCCAGCTCTCCTGCTCTCTGCACATACAGTGACAGGGTGGAGTGCAGCTCTCCTGCTCTCTACGCATACAGTGACAGGGTGGCCGGCAGCTCTCCTGCTCTCTACACATACAGTGACAGGGTGGAGTGCAGCTCTCCTGCTCTCTACACATACAGTGACAGGGTGGCCGGCAGCTCTCCTGCTCTCTACACATACAGTGACAGGGTGGAGTGCAGCTCTCCTGCTCTCTGCACATACAGTGACAGGGTGGCCGGCAGCTCTCCTGCTCTCTACGCATACAGTGACAGGGTGGCCGCCAGCTCTCCTGCTCTCTACACATACAGTGACAGGGTGGCCGGCAGCTCCTGCTCTCTGCACATACAGTGACAGGGTGGCCGGCAGCTCTCCTGCTCTCTACACATACAGTGACAGGGTGGAGTGCAGCTCTCCTGCTCTCTGCACATACAGTGACAGGGTGGCCGGCAGCTCTCCTGCTCTCTACGCATACAGTGACAGGGTGGCCGCCAGCTCTCCTGCTCTCTGCACATACAGTGACAGGGTGGCCGGCAGCTCTCCTGCTCTCTACACATACAGTGACAGGGTGTCCGGCAGCTCTCCTGCACAAGTAATAAGGGACTACAACTCCAGTCATCTCTTACAAATTAGGCCCGCCATACAGGGGAAGAACACTACATCATGGGGACCTCCTGCAGCCACAATTGTCTCTTCTGAGCAAGCATGCGGTCTGCGCATGACCAGTGAAGCCCTGTTTGAGCTTTACAGAGCTTGTGCTGCCTGTGGAGGAACTATTGCTGTTCCATGAAGTGCCAAAGGCAGGGCCAAAATAACAGTTTTCATGGCAAAACACGCCATTGAGGCCGCTATGACTTGGCCAAAAAATGTGAGAGAATAGCCTGAAGGAGTCCTGGAGATCTACATGGAATTAGTGAGTCTCCCGGACAATCCGGGAGAGTTTGCAAGTATGCATTATGGTATGGTCAGAGTTTTACTTAGGGGTATTAAAGATGAAATTAGGCCTGGTAACCATGGTAAGTGGGGATATAATTTCCCACTTCCCAGTACTTCCCAGAGACAAACGTATCAACTGTATGCATGGGGGCTTAGTGGTTAGCACTTCTGCCTCACAGCACTGGGGTCATGAGTTTGATTCCCAACCATGGCCCTATCTGTGTGGAGTTTGTATGTTCTCCCCGTGTTTGCGTGGGCTTCCTCCGGGTGCTCCGATTTTCTCCCACACTCCTTAATTTTAAATTGTAAGCGCCAATGGGGCAGGGACTGATGTGAATGAGTTCTCTGTACAGCACTGCAGAACTAGTGGCGCTATATAAATAAATAGATGATGATGATGAACTGTCGGGACAGCGGGTCAGCGGGTCAGCCCCTTAATTCATAAGGAATGCATAAAAACATTTGCAGAATTCGCACACATCTCACGTAAGACACTGTAAAAACCTTAATTCATGCACTTATCATCTCCTGCATTGACTATTGCAAATCCCTCCTTACTGGTCTTCCCCAAAACAGGCTCAAACCCCTACAATCTATTTTGCACGCTGCGGCAAGACTGATTTTCCTTGCAAATCATTATTCCTCTGCTGAATCACTCTGTATGTCTCTACACTGGTTGCCTGTTTTCTACTGAATCCAATATAAAATACTTTTACTAACCTACAAGGCCATCAACAAAGCTGCACCAACATACATCTCCTCTCTTGTCTCAAAATATCTCCCAACTTGGCAACTCCATTCTGCACAAGATCTGCGTCTCTCATCCACCCTCATTACATCCTCCCATTCCTGGTTACAGGACTTTTTTCGGGCTGCACCCACTCTATGGATTTCTCTCCCTCGCACAACAAGACTCTTCTCTGGTCTACAAACTTTCAAGCCTTCTCTGAAAACCCACCTCTTCAGACAAGCTTATAATATTCCTCAACCACCCCCTTAACCTCACTACATTACCCTATTACCACCCGTTACACAATTTCCGTTAATTTCACACAAGACAACTTCCCCTGGGTAGAGAAGGGAGAGTAAATTCAAGGAGGGGTGAGGGGGTCGTTGAAGGAAGGGGGAACTAGTTACAGGTTAGGATGAGGGGGGGGGGGGAGGATGAATCCCACCTGTCCTGATCTCTGGGGACTGTCGTGAGCAATGGATAGTCAAGAGGTAGGGCCGCACGCACCTATGCGCGCAATTTCTAGGAAGCAAGGTTAATTGGAAGGCCGGCCCTCTAATTGCCTCCACATTCTTTGAGTCATGCCCATGCCAACCCATGTGATGACCCCCTGTCCATTCATCTACGGTTCCTAGAATCAATTCATGGCATCTTACTGTAACTTCCTAGCCGGGCCCTCTACTGAATTTGTGCAATGAGCCACTGGCTACTGCCTGCTCTCCTGGCTACAGCTTCCAAACAGCCCTTAATAAATACAAACCTTCTAAAAAGGAAAAGTGGAGCACTAGAATCTGATTGGTTGCTATGGGCAACAACTCTGCATTTCCTTTTCAGAAGGTTTGATACATCCACCTCATATGTATCCAACACTTTGCACTACGGAGGTTGCACACAAAACCTTCTCTGAGGACACTACAGCCCCTAAGAAATAAACCGAGTGACTGAGGAAACACCAAATGATCTAAATGTGACAGATCGGGAGGAGAATTACCCACTGAACGGTCTGTGTAAATAAGGTGTGGCTAGTAGACTGAGCAGGGACAGGGCTGGGCTACCAACTGTCAGTAAATTTACTGACAATAAGCTAAAAATCTGTGAATCTTTTTTGTTTTGTTTAAGTTGTCTATAATCTGTTGTCTATTGCGTGCTCAATGTGAAACAAAAGGGTTAATGTCACCATTCTGCAGCCTGATGGGGAACAGTGAACATCTGTTAGGGTGGGATTTTGGAACAAGGTCTTTCTTCAGGCGGAACCCCCACAAAGCGTCAGAGGCTGGGGTATACCAGGACATCCTGCACTCCCACACAACACCACAAGCGGAATTCAGAAATAACCATTAGAGTGACACAACGTTACACAGCAAGATGGCAATGTGACCTGTCATAAAACAGTAAGGATGATTTCATAACATGGTACGTACAGCAGAAATAGGCTGTAGCGTGGGGCAACCAATCAGATGTTTGCTTGCATTAGTTTACCCTGCTCTAGATTGTTAAAAGCTGAAACCCGATTGGCAGTATGTCTGTGGTTATTGCACTGTAGATTATTGCTGCCCCAATTTTTATTGGTAGCGAGAGCTGTTAATTAAAATGCACAAGATAATCCATTAAAAAAATCACTTATGCGTTACAGTCAGCAAAAATTAATTTCTAAAGATTAATATTATACTTGTTGACTCTCCTGAAATGTTCGAGAGACTCCTGAAATAGTGTGTGATCACCTAGAGCCCCGAGAGTGTCCTGTAATCACCCTGAAGTCGGGCTGGATCCACAATGGAGGAAACACTAGGGAGAAGAATTTGTAATGACTAAACTACATCTATGTGCTGGAGAGCTGTGACCATTTTCTTGTTGCTCACCTTCTTTTGTTGAGAATGGCATCCATTTTCTTGTAGCACACCTCCTCTTGCTGGAGAGCAGCAGCCATTTTATTTTAGCACATCTCCTCTTGCTGGAGAGCAGTGGCCATTTTCTTGTAGCACACCTCTTGCCAGAGAGCAGTGGACATTTTTTTGTAGCAGAGCTCCTATTGGCCCTTGGGTCCTCTCCACTCCGAAGTAGAAGTGCTGAAGCACTTACACAGGATGCGGCAGCTCTCAGATACTAATAGCTGGGAAAGTAACACATGTGTTGATGAGTAATGAGTTAAGGTCTTATGCCCATGCAAAGATTGATAGGAGTCAGGGCCTTATATAAAGGCTGCATACAGGTTCAATCTCTTAGTCCTTATTGACTTGACCCTTAGCAAAGTGCAGATTGCAGTAAGTGGAAAAGAATGTACAGTTGTCAGTGTTGATGGTGCACTGCCACCTGTTGTCTGTATTTGGTATTGCAACAGATCCTGATGTTCGTTTTAACCTCATTTTTGGCATGATTTAATCAGGAGATCGAGGGGAATTCGGGAATGTGTTTATTCATAACTCCCAACATCCATCTAGGCAAAGTAATGCCCACTTCTGTCTGAATGAATCAAAACCTAGTTCACACAAACCCCACCCCAATCATGCCCACTCTTGACCAGCCACACCCACTTTATTACAAAGTCCCTCCCAGTTCCCCCATGATCTCGCCCCTTTCAAAGTCCCCTAGTTGGGGCTGTTATTCTATAATCAGGACAGGAGGGAGGTATGTTTATTAAATGTGGCACTTTGTGTTTTGAAGCTGTTTTTTTTTACATTGGGCAGAGTTGGGCTGGTGCCCAGTGCCCCCCCCCCCATAACCCCCCTCCCCCAGCCCTGGAGCTTGCACATGCACAGTGAAGCCCCACTTTTTTTTGGTGGAATGTTCCCTTCTGCACATCTGGGAATGCCTGTAAAAATGCCCTCTCCACCTCTTCCATTAACACATTTTAGCAATCTTGCTCCACAAAACAAAACTTGTGTAGTGCTCCCGGAAAGTAGCTGTACAGATGCGGCTACTCTGTACTGTGAGAAAAACAATGTCATCCCTCCCATTGGCTGCTGCAACCTCCTGCTCCTCCGCAAACGCGGCCATCTTGCCCCATCAACCTATGTGCTTTGGCGGGAGTCTTTGCGTAGCGACAGCAAAGAGGATTTGTGCTGCACTTCGGCCATCTGGCACGTGAGGACCATAATAAGCACTATTTTAAAATAGAGTTTATTTTCCTATTAACATAATGGTTTTAATAAAACCCAGTGCACTCTCACTGTGCCAGCAGGGTGACATGACTCTCGCATGTCTGTGATGTCGCAGCGATGGAAGATTTCTGCTGGATGACGCCTGTTGAGGTTTTGCAGCCCCACTGGGATCTGTTAGGATTTTATAGTGACTTTTACATGCTCCCTTATTGTAGGATTGTGGAGGTTTAGTAATGACTGACGAGGGGCTGTCAGTGTCAGGCGCCGTCCGCACGGCCGCCTGACTGTATGATCGCGCGTCTGGTTGCTAGGCAACCAGACGCGTCATTTCCGGATCCTCGGCCGCCTGACCTCTGCAGACAGCGCGACCCGTTGCTAGGCAACGGGACGCTATAGTGATTCCCGGCGCTGAGGATGACAGCGCTGCAGCGCTGATTCTATTGGAGCACTCCAGTATTTAAACCTTCTCTGGCCCTCCTACCAGTGCCAGAGTATCAGGTCTTCCTGCCTCCAGCGTTTCTGTGTACCAGTTGCTATATTGTTCCTGACCTTCCTCGTGCTGCCTGTGACCCTTTTGACCCGGACCGTTTGACCACCCCTATCTGGATTCTGCCTTGTACTGCGCTCCCTGTAGATTACCGACCCGGCTTGCCTGACCATTCTTCTGGATTTCCCTTTGTACCTCCTCTACTTGAACGTTGCCGAACCGGCCTGTCTGACACTCCCTTGTATCTCGCTGTGGACTCTAGGAAGGACCGCGACCTGCGTGTCCCTGCAGCGGAGTCCATACTTCCTTGCGGGGGTTCCTGGTGAATACCAGGGGCACGTTAGACTCCGCGCCTTCCTCTGAGTTGCGCCAACAACAGCAGGTACCTTCTACCAGTCAAACACCCACTACAGTCGTGACAGTATACTCTGGCCATGACAACGGAGGGGTCTGGTGAACCGTCTGCTCGTGACCTACTCCTGCATTTGGCCCAACGTGTGGAGCAACAAGAAGCAGCCCAAGCGCATCTTCTACAATGTGTCCAAGGGATTGCTACCCGCTTCGATACATTTCAGAATGCTGCACCCGCTACACCAGCCATAACCTCTGCGGCATCCACAGCATCCAGTGTGGTTACGGTCTCTACAGCGGCCTCCGGTGTACGCATCCCGACACCCGAAAAGTTTGACGGTGATCCCAAGAAGTGCAGGGGCTTTCTGAACCAATGTGCCATCCAATTTGAGTGCAACCCAGGGGCCTTTTCTTCAGAACGCACCAAAGTAGCTTTTCTCATCTCCCTCCTCAGTGGTCAAGCCCTTGCCTGGGCCTCACCTTTATGGGAACAAGGGGGTCCACTTCTTCATAACTCCAACTCTTTCATTGAAGCTTTCAGGAAAGTCTTCGATGATCCCGGAAGAGTTGCTTCTGCAGCTACCAGCTTGTTAAACCTCCGCCAAGGTGACCTGTCCGTAGGGCAATACGCAGTTCAATTCCGAACCCTGGCTTCCGAGTTAAAATGGAATAATGAAGCACTGGTGGCAACCTTTTGGCAAGGTCTGGTGGATCGGATTAAGGATGAGTTAATTTCCAGAGAACTCCCGGCTGAGTTAGATTCTCTCATCTCCATGTGCATAAAGGTGGATTTGCGTTACCAAGAGCGCACGCAGGAACGCTCTCCTGGCAAACGGTTCATACCACGGCTAGCACCCCAGTTCCAAAATCCCATCCTGCCAGTGGACGAACCAATGCAAGTAGGACGCTCTAAATTATCCCTTGAAGAGAGGGAGAGACGCTTCAAACAACGCCTGTGTCTGTATTGTGGAGATCCGGGACACCTGCTAAGAGTTTGTCCCAAGAAACCGGGAAACTCTTCCTCCTAAATGGTGGCGGGGAGGCCGTTTTAGGAGAATCCACAGTTGCTCCCTATTCTAAAGAAAATTCTCCAGAATTTCAGATGGCTGTCATCCTGAGCACCCCCAAGGGTACCTTTTCCACCACGGCCTTTGTGGACTCCGGCTCCTCCGGGAACTTCATTTCGGCGGATCTAGCTTCGCAGCTCCAGATACCTCTGAACCCGTTGCCCCAACCGTTATCTCTGACGGCAGTCGACGGAAGTCGTGTCACTCACGGCTCCATCTCATCCGTGACTTCTCCTGTTCGGTTGAGGGTAGGAGTACTTCACAGCGAAATTATCCAACTTTTGGTGTTGCCGAGGTCCATTAATCCCCTCATCTTGGGGTTACCATGGCTGAGAAGACATTCTCCTCAGATGGATTGGGACCACGCTCAAGTTATGTCGTGGGGTGAAGGATGTCGCTTTGAATGTTTGTCTAGAGTCTTGCCTCCTAAATGTCAAGTAATGGCTCATTCCGAGCTAACCCACCTTCCTGAGGCTTATATGGAATTCCAGGATGTATTCAGTAAAGTGGAAGCGGAGATCTTGCCTCCCCATCGTCCCTGGGATTGCGCTATTGTTTTATCTCCTGACCAACCCATCCCCAAAGGGCGGACCTACCCTTTATCTCGTCCAGAGACGTCAGCCATGTCTCAATATATTTCAGAAAACCTGAAACGGGGATTTATCCGCAAATCTACTTCCCCAGCGGGTGCAGGGTTTTTTTTTGTTAAGAAGAAGGATGGGTCTCTTCGGCCTTGTATTGATTATCGTCCTCTCAACCGCATCACTGTCAAAAATCGATATCCACTACCTCTCATCTCCGACCTCTTTGACAAACTCAGTGGATCTCAAATCTTTTCCAAACTAGATCTCCGTGGGGCCTATAATTTGATTCGCATCAAAGAAGGAGACGAATGGAAAACGGCCTTTAACACCAGAGATGGACATTTCGAGTACCTGGTGATGCCCTTCGGCCTCTGCAACGCCCCAGCCATCTTCCAAACCTTCGTTAATGATATCTTTCATGACCTGTTATACACTTCTGTGGTAGTATATCTAGACGATATATTAATATTTTCTAAAGATCTGAAGACTCATCGGGAACAAGTAAAGGAGGTCTTACGCAGACTTCGGGAACATCACCTCTATTGCAAGCTGGAGAAATGTGTGTTTGAGATTAGTCAGGTATCTTTTCTTGGTTTCATCGTGTCGGGTCAAGGTCTTTGTATGGATCCCTCCAAGGTGTCAGCTATTCTGGACTGGCCTCAGCCACAAGGCCTTAAAGCTATTCAAAGGTTCATCGGCTTTGCAAACTATTATCGCCAATTTATTCAGGGATTCTCCACCATTATAGCCCCCATTACAGCGTTAACCAGGAAGACTGCCAACCCTAGGGTCTGGTCTTCGGAGGCCATGTCTGCCTTCATAACGTTAAAGAAAGCATTCTCTTCAGCCCCAGTTCTGTCCCAGCCAGATCAAGAACGACCTTTTTTCCTAGAGGTAGATGCATCCTCAGTAGGCATTGGGGCGGTGCTTTTTCAAGAGTCTCCGGCTGGCTCACACAACCCGTGTGGGTTTTTCTCCAGACGATTTCTTCCAAGCGAATGTAATTATGGAATAGGGGACAAGGAATTACTGGCCATCAAGGCGGCTCTGGAGGAGTGGCGACATCTGTTGGAGGGGGCTATATTTCCTGTTACTGTGTTTACCGACCATCGGAATCTAGTGTTCATTCAAGAGGCTCGTTGCCTTAATCCTCGGCAAGCCCGCTGGGCATCCTTCTTTGCTCGATTTGACATGAAGCTCACATTCTGCCCGGGAGCCAAGAATGGACGTGCTGATGCATTATCTCGCTCATTTGACGATTCCGATCGTTTAAGACCATTGGTTCCGCAGCATATTATTGATCCTTCTAATATCGTAGCCCTTACTAGGACCAAAACGTCCTCTCCTCCTCCAGGCCGGTCATTTGTGGAACCCCATCTCCGATTCAAGACCTTGCAGTGGGCTCATTCATCCCGCATTGCCGGCCATGCTGGAATAAAGAAGACTACATCGCTGCTTTGCCGACGCTTCTGGTGGCCTAATGTACGTGCCGATGTTGAGAGATTTATTGCTTCCTGCACTACCTGTGCTCAACACAAAACTTGTAGAAGAGTCCCGGCAGGCCTTCTTCGTCCACTTCCTATCCCCGATGCTCCTTGGGAAAGTGTGGCCATGGATTTTATCACAGACCTACCCCTCAGTGCAGGGTTTACCACTATCTGGGTGGTTATTGATCGATTTTCGAAGATGGCACATTTTATTCCTCTAACTGGACTGCCCACGGCCAGTCGTCTGGCAGATATCTTTATCAAGGAGATATTCAGACTACATGGGTGCCCGAAGGAGATCATTTCGGACCGCGGAGTCCAATTTACATCCCAGTTTTGGAGAACCTTTTGTAAGAGAGTAAACATAGAATTGAAATTCTCTTCGGGATACCATCCGCAAACCAACGGACAGACGGAGCGAATCAATCAGGATCTCGAGACATTCCTCCGCTGTTTTACCTCCGACAACCAGAATAAATGGTCTCAATTCCTTCCTTGGGCGGAGTTCTCCCATAATCAACACATTCATGAGTCTACCGGATTCTCTCCGTTCTTTATTGTATACGGAAGTCACCCTGTGTTTCCGGATCCTTTTCCAGTGTCCTCTTCACCGGTCCCAGCTGTAGATACTCTTTATCGGGAATTTTCTCTCATTTGGGCTAAGACTAAGACGGCTTTACTCAAGGCTACTCAGCATCACAAGATCTTTGCAGATCGTCATCGGAGGGCCACTCCTCTCTTAAAGGTGGGAGACCAGGTATGGCTATCCACCCGGGACCTAAGACTAAAGGTCCCTTCTATGAAGATGGCTCCTCGATTTATTGGCCCGTACACCATCATGCAAGTCATTAATCCTGTATGCTTCAAATTGAAACTTCCTCCTTCTCTGAGATGTCATAATACTTTTCATGTCTCATTACTACGACCACTGGTACTCAATAAATTCTATCGACCTCCCGGTCGTCCCCCACCAATACAAACCTCTTCTGGAACTGAATTCGAAGTCAGTCGGATCTTGGCTTCTCGCATTCTTCGTGGCAAACAGCAATTTCTGGTCCATTGGAAAGGATTTGGCTCAGAGGAGAGATCATGGGTGGACAAACAGGACCTTCACGCTCCTAGAATTCTCAAGAAGTTCCTTCAAACAGGAGGAGGAAGAGGAGGGTATACTGTCAGGCGCCGTCCGCACGGCCGCCTGACTGTATGATCGCGCGTCTGGTTGCTAGGCAACCAGACGCGTCATTTCCGGATCCTCGGCCGCCTGACCTCTGCAGACAGCGCGACCCGTTGCTAGGCAACGGGACGCTATAGTGATTCCCGGCGCTGAGGATGACAGCGCTGCAGCGCTGATTCTATTGGAGCACTCCAGTATTTAAACCTTCTCTGGCCCTCCTACCAGTGCCAGAGTATCAGGTCTTCCTGCCTCCAGCGTTTCTGTGTACCAGTTGCTATATTGTTCCTGACCTTCCTCGTGCTGCCTGTGACCCTTTTGACCCGGACCGTTTGACCACCCCTATCTGGATTCTGCCTTGTACTGCGCTCCCTGTAGATTACCGACCCGGCTTGCCTGACCATTCTTCTGGATTTCCCTTTGTACCTCCTCTACTTGAACGTTGCCGAACCGGCCTGTCTGACACTCCCTTGTATCTCGCTGTGGACTCTAGGAAGGACCGCGACCTGCGTGTCCCTGCAGCGGAGTCCATACTTCCTTGCGGGGGTTCCTGGTGAATACCAGGGGCACGTTAGACTCCGCGCCTTCCTCTGAGTTGCGCCAACAACAGCAGGTACCTTCTACCAGTCAAACACCCACTACAGTCGTGACAGTCAGCAACCGGCCTCGGGGCTCGCCCAGCGCTTACAGCCGGTGGAACAAGACTGTGCACATCTGTGCATGTTCTTCACTTCCCATCTTCTTTTTTTTTATTTTTTTTTAGAACACTGCCCAGATAGGGCCTGATGCAGGGTGGGTCACACGCCAGTTTGTGTAGCGTATCTTGTGTGAAATCGCTCAGCACATACCTACAAAGAGGGAACTAACATATGCTCATAATTGCCTACTTTCCCAGGATTCTCCAGGAGGCTCCCAAATTTCGGGGAGCCCTGCCGGACTACCGGAAGAGTAGGCATCTCCTCCCAGATGTGATGAAGGCTGGGCTTAATGATGCAAATTTTGCACATTCATATACTGAGTCCAGTCCCACCCCATAAGCACCTGGCTCTCGTTTGCTGCCTGTTCTCTGAGTCTCCAGCACATCGATCCGCAGATCATCACAGCCTTTGTAACTACTCCACTACCCTGTGGTAACGCTCTGCAGAATATTGCTACCTGTTCTTTGAGTCTCCAGCACATCAATCCGCAGATCATCACAGCCTCTGTGTCGACTCCACTATCTTCGAGGTAAACGCTCTGCCGGTTATTGCTACCAGCCTCCTGTGTTAGGGCAGTGTGTCCGGGCACCCCCTCATTCTGGCCGACTGTCACCATTCTCCTCCAATCAGCACTCATGTCACTCTCCTCACATGATCACTCCGGCGCTATGATAACATTTCCTGTCTATCTGGCCCCTGCATTTGCAAATCACCAGGATCCTCCCCAAATGTACTCCAGAATTATTGATAACATCTTTCTTTTTTTGTGAAGGGGACAGGGTCTAATTTAGATTTAGCAGCCAATACAGCTAAAGGGTACAAATTTGCTACCCAGGCAAACAATGTTGCAACAGCCTGCTTTTTCATACAGCATAAAAAATACCAGGCAGCTTTATTTTAACACCGCAATTTAGAGTTAAGCTTGGATGCAGCCCTCTCACAGCTCTTAATCTGTCTGTACTATTTAAACAGGGCTTTGCCAAGCAGCAAAATGTCACCTTCTCGCTGCATTTATCTTTAAATAAGACCCTAAGAATTTGATTTCATTGCATTTGGCTTTACGTGTCTTGAATTGTCTGATTATACTAAACCTAACTTTGCATTGATTTTCTTGATATCACGATGCATTACTGCATGCACAGAACTCCTATCCCCGCAGCACAATTAAGAGAATTCCCAAAACAGAATTTCAACTCGTCATCTGTGATAATTCTACTTTCAGAATGCCTCGGCTAGGTTCATCTTTCTCTCCCAGGGCACCTGCTTCACTGCTCCTGTCTTTAAATCTGTTCACTGGCTCCCTCTCCGTTTCTGCATTCAGTTTAAGCTACTCACACTTACTTGCAAAACCTTCATCGACACTTCTCCCCCATACATCTCTGACCTCGTCTCAAGGTACACCTCCACCCGGCCACTCCGCTCCGCCTCTGACCTTCGCCTCAATTCACCTCTCATTACCTCCTCCCATGCTCGCCTCCAAGTGTTATACTGTGCTGCCCCCATCCTTGGAACGCCTTACCCCATCTCACCCACCTCTACCCCAATCTCCAATCCTTCAAACGCTCCCTCAAAACTCACCTCTTCATGCTCGAATATCCTACCACCTCCTTTTCCTTCGGCCACCGGCTCCACCTTATCCCAGTTGCTCCTACTGTCTCTCACCACCCCTCCCTTTAGAATGTAAGCTCTCATGGGGAGGGTCCTCTCTACCACTTGTCTCACGTCTGTCTACTGTCCGTCTCCCTCGTACGTCTTATCATGTCTTCTGTGTGAGTCCTCACAATTTGCTGTACGGGCAACTCTGTATGCACTAGTATCCATTCTACCCATCCCGCAAAAAACGTATTCCTATCCAGCAGGTTTTAACATGTAGGGCAGCATGGTGGCTCAGTGCTTGATATCTTATTTGTACACTGAAAGTTGATATTTGTGTGCTACATGAAAAAACAGTCAGTATTTAACTTATGTGCAAAACAGAATAGTAATTTGCACCCCTTGCATTGTAACATGGTTTTGTCCAGGAGACTGAAATAAGAAGTTTCTTAAGCTCTGATCCTTAATGAATCAGGCCCATAGTGCTTAGTGAGCAGTGTAAGGGAATAGAGTCCAGCAAAGATAGAATAGGTTAGAGAGAGATAGGCCAACAAGGGCAATGACAATGACATCAGTCCAGCCCTCCTGACCCCCAGCTTCAGAAGTCACACTTAGAAACACCGTCTTGAGGAGTCGCTGGTAAATTTAAAACCATTGTTAGAGTCATGATTATCACCCACACCCTGCTGGATCAGGTAAGTGTTGACCTTGCAGGAGGGCACATTGCACATAACATACAGGAGACAGAAATCCCACCGCTGGCACCATGACCACAGAGTAACACACGCCTCCAGTGTTCTTTCTTCTCTTCCTGCTGGAGCACTCCTCCGCTGCTCTTCTCTTCCTTTCTTCCAAGGCGCTTCTCCCCCTCAACTCGTCCGGACCGGTGGTGCTTATGGCCGCTTACAGAGGGTCCAACCTAGTGCTGCTGGTCCCGGCTCTCACACCTGATAGGCTGTAAATCGAGATAAGTGACATTTTTAAAACTGCTCTGTGTAATACTCAACCTCATTCTGCAATTGGGAACAACAATTTAGCATGTTTTGAAGGTGAAAATTGGCCTTAAGCGTTGCCAGTCCTACCCCAAACCCAAAACAGCATGAATAGACCGCCATCGACACACCTCTATTCAGAGTCTTAAAACTCTGCAAAATGCAAATCTACAAACACGGAGCAGATTGTCGAGGTGAGCCTGGAACTCAGAGATTGTGTTGCCGGAACTTCACCCCTCTGTGTGCGATCCTCTTCCACAACGAAACTCCAATATCCAATTAGGAACTGTAGCAGGTATGGATCTCCGGTGAGTAATAAATGCTAAAAATAAAACAAAATGGCTTAAAATAGGTTTTCATACAATAAAGATTTGGTTAAATAATTAGTATCACTTTAATTTTTAGTTATAATGAAAAGGAATGTCACTTAATTAGTTGCAACAGTTTTGTGGTTATATAATCAGAAACACAATAATGTCTGTTTTCTGCAGACACAAAGCCACAAGAACTAAACAGATATTAGAAGTTTCGTTCGGTGGAGCGGCCGCTCGTTGCGTCTGGAATAATATCCGAGTCATTTAATAATTACTGTTTTCTGATATTATTGCTTCATTTACACCGCGTTCAATTTCAGCTTATCCTGTTCTGCCAACTCAACGCCAACATCTAAAGTGAGCTACAAAATGCCAACCGATTATAATCTCCTGCGTCCCACTTCTAAAATATACTTTGTTTATTTTGGTTGATAAAATATATACACTTTTAAAAATGATTCAAAGGACCACTTAACCCCCAAAAATTGAATTGTTCAGATATGAAGCATAAAAGTAAAATACGCTGTTCAGAGTCACCCTGACATTCTATTACAGCTCTGTTATAAAGTATCCCGCCCCCCTCCATTATAGACAGCTGAAGCCCTGCCCATATGTTAAGGACACTATCCTGATGGAATCTGGTAAGAAAAGCTGAGTCCTAATCATATTGTGTTTATGGGCATATGTCCTTGTACAGCGCTACGGACACTTTGTGGCGCACTATAAATTAAAATTAATAATAATAATAATGGACATGTCAAAGGGCTCTAAACTCCTGTGACATCACTGGCCCCGCCCCTGTGTATGAATCAACGAATGTCAGCAAAGCAAGTAGGCCAATCTGTCAGTCACTCTCTGTGTGTGCAGAGAAGCCCCTCCCTCCTAACATAGCATACGTCCGCAGAGGAGCAAAAGAGAGCCTGGTGCACACATGCAGTTTAGTATAAACATTTGAGTCCAGTTATATCATGTACAGTATATTATGAGCTCAGTAATAAACAGCCTTTTAAGCAGTATATTTTTCAAAACACACTAATTAGCACAAGTAAAAACATTTCTCTGGTTATCACTAGCAATATTAGCTATCTAAGGGATGCCCAGTTGGCCGTATGTTGTGCGCAATTTGCGCCAGAAAGAAGTCACCTGTAAAAATAGTTGCATACATCACAAGATGCCCAGGTCTGCACCCGTAGGTGTCACACATTGCACCAGCTAAACCTGCATTATGGTCACTGTTCTCATCTGTTTCCCTCTTTCTGCATTCACTTGCTGGGCTGAACTGAGCAGGCACACACCTGGTCTGCTCAATACTTCCTGCATCCTCTTGATTGGCTAATTGCCTGTCAGCTCTGTCTATTTAAGGCACCTGCTTCTCTACCAAGTTGCCAGATCTTCAGGTCTACTCTCCTGTTCAGATGTCCTGTTCCCGGGCTCTCGTTTGCTGCCTGTTCTCTGAGCAGGGCCGGATTTACCGCTAGGCAACCTAGGCACCTGCCTAGGGCCTAGCGGCTCTTGGGGGGCACAGCTGGGGGGGGGACAGGAGCAATTAAAAAATAAATAAAAAAAATTCGGCCCCTCCCCTGACTCGCGAGTCGGGGGAGGGGGGGGGGTTGGGTGCCGCGAATCGGGGGAGGGGGGGCAGCCTCTTCTCCTCTCAGTGATAGAGAGAGGAGGAGAGGCTGCCGGGACCCGACGAGCGATCACGTGACTCTTTTTTCTTTTTTTTTTTAAAATCTGGACTGACCGAGGAGGAGCAGAAGAAAGGCAATAGAAAGGTAAGTAAAACAACGGAGGGACAGAGGTGGTGATGGTGAAGAGGCACAGAGGTGGTGATGGTGATTGGCACATAAGTGGTGATGGTGATGGGCACAGAGGTGGTGATGGGCACAGAGGTGGTGATGGTGAAGGGCACAGAGATGGTGATTGGCACCGAAGTGGTGATGGTGATTGGCACAGAGGTGGTGATGGTGAAGGGGCACAGAATTGGTGATAGTGATTGGCACAGAGGTGGTGATGGTGAAGAGGCACAGAGGTGGTGATGGTGATTGGCACAGAAGTGGTGATGGTGAAGGGCACAGAGGTGGTGATGGTGAAGGGCACAGAGGTGGTGATGGTGATTGGCACAGAGGTGGTGATGGTGATTGGCACAGAGGTGGTGATGGGCACAGAGGTGGTGATGGTGATTGGCACAGAGGTGGTGATGGTGATTGGCACAGAGGTGGTGATGGTGATTGGCACAGAGGTGGTGATGGTAAAGAGGCACAGAGGTGGTGATGGTAAAGAGGCACAGAGGTGGTGATGGTGATTGGCACAGAGGTGGGGATGGTGATTGGCACAGAGGTGGTGGTGGTGATTGGCACAGAGGTGGTGATGGTGATGGGCAGAGAGGTGATGGTGAAAGGGCACATGTGATATTGTGAAGGGGCAAAAGTGACAATGAAGGGGCACAGTGTGATGATAGAGGGACAAAAGTGACAAGAGCACATACTTGGATTTATGCGTATTAGTTTTGCAAACAACTTAAGTAAGTATTTCTGCCCTGACTTCAATATTTATTAAGTTGTTTTGACCCAACTACTTAAAAAAACAGGACTGCTTGGTAATTATTTAGGGGTGCCTTTTTCTGCAGCAGGGTGGCCTTGCTCTTTTCACATGTTAGGTACGCCCCCAAAGATGCAAGCCACGCCCTCACCTCCTTTGGCGGCACATGCTTTCACATCTACTTACCTATAGGGGTATATGGTAGGCATGCGGCGGCACATGCTTTCACTTCTACGTAACTATAGGGGTATATGGTAGGCTGCAAAAATATAGTGCTATGGATTGTTTCAGGGAGGGGGCCCAAAAACAGTATCCTGCCTAGGGCCCTATGAGGTCTAAATCCGGCTCTGTCTCTGAGTCTCCAGCACATCTATCCGCAGATCATCACAGCCTTTGTAACTACTCCATTACCCTGTGGTAACGCTCTGCAGAATATTGCTACCTGTTCTTTGAGTCTCCAGCACATCAATCCGCAGATCATCACAGCCTCTGTGTCGACTCCACTATCTTCGAGGTAAACGCTCTGCCGGTTATTGCTACCAGCCTCCTGTGTTAGGGCAGTGTGTCCGGGCACCCTATCTGCCAAACTTTCCCTCCCTGCGTCTGGGCACCCCATCTGCCACGCTTTCCCTCCCTGTGCCCGGGCACCTCATCTGCCACGCTTTCCCTCCCTGCGCCCGGGCACCCCATCTGCCACGCTTTCCCTCCCTGCGCCCGGGCACCCCATCTGCCACGCTTTCCCTCACTGCGCCCAGGCACCCCATCTGCCACGCTTTCCCTCCCTGCGCCCGGGCACCCCATCTGCCATGCTTTCCCTCCCTGCGCCCGGGCACCCCATCTGCCATGCTTTCCTTGCTTTTTGTAACCCTACAGTTGATGGGAGAGAGCTGCTTATTCCATTAGACGGATTGCTAAGTGGACACTGTCCTTTACACTGGAAATCGTTTATTGTGCAGAATTGCTGTTTACGTACCTCAGGACTCTCGCATGCATCAAGTTGATTACTGATTTCACCTTGTACAAGTAAATAATATTCATGTGTAAACTGAAGCTTCACTTAAACCTGTGGATTATAATTTACCCCCTTGGGTTTTGTATATTGTAACGTGACCCTAGTCTATAATCACTTATTCTAAAGTATATAACCTGAACCAGCTGGATTACTCCTTGTTGAATCTCTACTGATTTTTGTGTGATAATTATTTTCTGTATAATTGCACTAAAAGTATTGTGATTGATTGGTCTATATTATCTGCTGCTGCTGCAGCATGTAGTGTAATGGTCTAATTAACTTGTAGCTTGTCTCCTAAAGTATCTATCCAGTGGAATTCATTTCACTGAAGCACAGTGCCTAAATTTAAAGTGGGATATAATTATTCAGTGGCCTATGTGTTGTCGATTTATGTTTGCATACTGTTGAACCAAGATTCCTAAAATGTTATTTATTTTGTGAGCTGTTGAATAACATTGCATGTTGATGGTATCGTGGTATTACTTCCCTATACTACAGCTCCTTATCTGCTGCTATGGTAAAGCCTTATGCCACAAGCAAAGAGAATAAACCTACAAGTTGCTTTCTTCCAACACTACTGGGGGGACCTTCGCCTCTCTACCATACCACCGGGGGTGTAGAATCCTTCCTAACACTACTTTTGGGACCGTTACATATTGGTTAAAGCTCTTCAAGGTGAGAATTGGAAAATAGTTTGCTGTTTCTAAATAGGAGCCAGTCTATGCGAATCTCCAAGAAATTTTTCCAAAAACTCTTCAGTTAATAGCCAATGAGAAGGAAATGTGTCAGAGAAAAAGATGCTTCAGTGTATGCACAGCAACCTCACGTCTGTAGTGAACGTTATAATGAAATCCAGCAAAAGTCCCACTCAGAAAAAGAAAATCTATTAACAATGCAAAAAAAATGCTATTTTGATGGGGATTATGCAGAAGTTTTTTTGAGAGGAGAGTCCCAAATTCTCCTATTGTACTTCCAGCTGACTATGATCCGCTGTAATATTGGCAGATGAAGCTGAACCCGAGGCCAGAATTATCCATAGCTGCCTTTAAAATTATTTTCTGCCTATGTTCTAGAGCATTGTCTGAATGTATCAAAATCTCTGTCAGTTATCTCTGTAGAAAGTGGGAATGCTGAGATTTATAACAATGAATCAACAATGGATAAGATCTAAATTCACCCCCTTTACTGTACAATATTCACAAGGACAATGAGTTAACTCTATCTATCTATCTCATTTCTATCTCTCTATCTCATATCTCTCTATCTCATATCTCTCATCTATCTATCCATCTATCTATCTCTCTATATCATATCTATCTATATATCTATCTCCTATATATATATTTATATTCTCACCTCAATTTCCGTTGGTGCACCTGGTTATTTACCAAAGTGCATTGTTTGGCGGAGATAGACGGCAGCGTTTGCACCGTCTAACGACCATTGCTAGTAGGGTGATGTGAGGAATTTCCTTGCTAATTGTCAGTCCATGCAAAACGAAATTTTATTTTGGACAATGAGGGGCAGATTCAATTCGGCGCGAGGTGCCACAATCTGTCTCCGGAAACGACTCAATGTCTCAATTTCATTCAAATCTCTACTCATTGTCCCTCGTTTTCTGTGCTCTTTGTTTTATGAACAATTTGCTCCCATATTGCAGCCAACTCTGCATCAGCCGCACTATGTTTAATTTCACCAGAAGCCAATTAACTTACCAGTATTGCAAAAACACAAGGAAATAATCAATAAGCGCTTCCTACCAGAAGGGGGAAAGCCTGATTATCCCCAAATTTGCAGACTTGAGAAGAGGATATGAGAATGGGCACAAAAGGGTTGGGATGGGCTACAAGAGGGATACAATAATGTTGTTTTATTGTGATAGGTCACAACTTATCAACGTATCTGGTCACGCCCCCTGATGTCACGAAATCCTCTCTACCCCTCAGTCAAGCCGCAGATAGCAAGCCGTGCTACAGCGCTTCATGTGGACTGTGAGTCGGTTCCTTAAAGGAAGGAAGGGACAAAGATACTGTCAGGCGCCATCCGCGCACTCACCATCAGTGCCAGGGATGGACGCCTTCCTCTGCCGGCAGCACGGTCTGTTGCTAGGCAGCTGGACGCCGACATCTCTCCTCAGGATTGCCGTGCGCATGTGTGTCCGTCTCGAGTCCCCGTTTCCTAGCAACATGACTCTTCTATCTACTTCCTGTCGGTAGCCAACTGTTCGGACCGCCTCCTCCACTTCCACCAATCAGGGATAGGGTACCTCTATTTAAACCTGCCTCTGACACTAGGTAGACGCCAGAGTGTCTAGGTCTTCCAATGCTCCACCATTCCAGCCTGTCTCCCTGCTCTCTGACTGATCTCCTGTGCACCGACTCGGCTATCCCTGGTTCTGCTTCTGGAGCTCCCTTCGGCCTGATTGCTCCTGCTGTGTCTGACCTTTGGCTTGCTGACTGCGAATTGCATTACCCCTTGATACCATGTTTGCCACTACGGTTTGACCTCTGCCTGCACGACCACGTCTGTTCACCACCCACTCCGCTGATGGCTAACTTGGAGGGCCGCGACCTGCACGTCCCTTGCTGCGAACTCCCTTGCGGGGGTCCCTGGCGAAGATCGGGGGCATGTTTACACTCCGCACCTCCTAACTTAGCAGCGCAAATATTAGCAAGTGGCCTTTAGTCCCTGTGACTCGTGACAGATACCTTTTGAGGAATTCGTGTCCATTCCAAATGTGAGTGCAATTTTATGCTGTGATAAATGACATTTTAAAAAACTTACTACACTAGAAGCCGACCCTCCCCCTCCTTTTTTTTCTTTTTATTCCATATGTACATGTTGATGATAATCGAGGGGGAAGGATCAGTTCTATAGAAAACACCGATTATATTTGGAACCACATGTGGAAGGCTGACTTTGGACTGATTTTTTGTCTATCCAAAGAACTTGGACATTGACATTGAACTTTTTGACACTGTTTAATTTTATATATAAGTTTATGTGTGCAGAGGGAATATATACCCATACGGTCTAGTGATAGTGCAATCAGTTACCTTTAGAGGGTATACGCCACTCTGTATATCCTGCTTTTTGTGTGCAATTGTATGTGGATTATGTAAATTTGCAAGGATGGGGAACCACACAGTCTTGTGATTATACAGATCCCATCAGATATTATAAAACAATATAATTGTATCCCATCCCAACCCTTATGCGTCCATTCTCATATCCTCTTTTCATAACTTACCAGTATGTATTTGGAGTTTGGGGGTAATCCAAACTCTGACTCCAATCTATGGCCCCAGTGCTGGGACAGCAATGCTAACCACTGTTCCACAGTGCTTTTCGTGGTTGTATGCTCTGCACATTCCTAGCCGTCTTGTTATGCAGTAAGGAAGCTGAGAGCTGGTTGTTGCACAGGCGGTGAAGCCTACGTTGAGCCCTCATTCCAGCTATTATTCTCTCACCCTTCCCAGTTAGTTAATTGACTTAATGAGAAGCAAAACTTTGGTGGCTCCAAAGAAAGAGGAAAAATGCAGCCCAGAACGAGGACTCGCTCAGTTCCCCCCTCGCACAGAGGCAGGGCGCAGGCAGACACTAGGAAAAAGCGTCTTGGCTCTTAGTCCTTTTTTCCGGCTTCCAGGAGAGCGCTCGGAGCCCAGACACACTCTGGGGAACAGACAGAGAGAGAACACATCACTTTGCTATGTGCAGAAACCTTTTCAAGTGTAGGCTGTACGTCTTGCTGTTTATTGTTAAGTAAAGTGATCGCTCAAGGACCTATTTATCTTGTGTTACGGCTGCTGTGAATCCTAAGCCTTCAAGGACAATCTTCCACGTTCCGCTGGAAACGGCTGTATTGCGTGGGACGGAAAGTGACGGTGTGAATTTAATGGTTACCGGGTGTGTGTATCTTGTGGAAGTGTCAGGATTAAACATACAACAGTGTAGCTGGCCTGGAGCGTTCACTATGAGGGGAAGATGTGTCAGAAAATATTGTGCACATGTGTCCGCTCTAAATAATGTTTCCTTCTCACACTTAGGGGCCTATTTACTAAAGATCAAAGTCTGGTCTCTCGGCCGCCCATATGCCCTGTGTTTCCAAACATGGTGGAATACGTGTCCCCTTATTGTTACCCGGGTTGTGGTGTTTATAGCCCAGTATGCCCCCCCCCCCATGCTCTTTGTCCCCTGGTCCAACAGCAGTCTGCAGCCGCCTTGTGACGTGGACACCACATAGGTGGCCTGTCTATCAGGTATGAAGGAGCCGAGTAGGCAAGGCTCCAGGTTACAAAGCGTGTGTGTGCATAATTTGACACATGTGTGTAGAAAAGTAGACTGGAGCACAATACATGTATGTGTATTTTATGTATATATATATATATGCGGTATATTGGTCACAACATGTGTGTGTTATATGTCGGTGGTAGAATGCATACATGTGGGTTGTATGTTTTCGCCAGAATGTATGTGTTGGCCAGAATGTATAGTATGTGTACAGTGGGCATCTGCCCCCTGGGCCGGCCCCACCATAGTGGGCTACCTTAGACTGGGTCACTGGGCTACTGAAAATTTTCTTTTCTTTTAGAATGTTTCTAATAGGCTGCTGAGCCGAGTCTTTCCTCCCCCGGGCTAACATTTTACTGTGGTGAAATTTACATACATAAAACATAAGAAGGTGGGTCACATTGTGTGTGTCTGTGTGTAATGGGTATTATCTCTATCTTAGCTGAGCTCCTGAATGGTCTAATCCAGTTCTAAAAAGAGCAGAGATAGCCCCTTGTGAAGATGTGAAGAGGAGTTTTCTCTTTTCCTCACTTCTGGGCTCTGTGGCGGGGTTCCTCCACACTTCTGGGCTCTGTGGCGGGGTTCCTCCTCACTTCTGGGCTCTGTGGCGGGGTTCCTCCACACTTCTGGGCTCTGTGGCGGGGTTCCTCCTCACTTCTGGGCTCTGTGGCGGGGTTCCTCCACACTTCTGGGCTCTGTGGCGGGGTTCCTCCTCACTTCTGGGCTCTGTGGCGGGGTTCCTCCTCACTTCTGGGCTCTGTGGCGGGGTTCCTCCTCACTTCTGGGCTCTGTGGCGGGGTTCCTCCTCACTTCTGGGCTCTGTGGCCGGGGTTCCTCCTCACTTCTGGGCTCTGTGGCCGGGGTTCCTCCTCACTTCTGGGCTCTGTGGCCGGGGTTCCTCCTCACTTCTGGGCTCTGTGGCCGGGGTTCCTCCTCACTTCTGGGCTCTGTGGCCGGGGTTCCTCCTCACTTCTGGGCTCTGTGGCGGGGGTTCCTCCTCACTTCTGGGCTCTGTGGCCGGGGTTCCTCCTCACTTCTGGGCTCTGTGGCGGGGGTTTCTCCTCACTTCTGGGCTCTGTGGCGGGGGTTCCTCCTCACTTCTGGGCTCTGTGGCGGGGTTCCTCCTCACTTCTGGGCTCTGTGGCGGGGTTCCTCCTCACTTCTGGGCTCTGTGGCGGGGTTCCTCCTCACTTCTGGGCTCTGTGGCGGGGTTTCTCCTCACTTCTGGGCTCTGTGGCAACACTTCAGGTTTTGAGTATGCATTTAAAGCTGATGTGGGTGCATCTTTCATCTTGATCAAAGTAATACGGAATATGACTAATGGATCATGTATGATCTCAGAAAGAAGAATAACAGAGGGCTGGAATTAGCCCGAAGTGATATAAGCGCTGAGGGTGCATGTAGACGAAAAGTATTAGTAATAAGGTATAGCAAGTGTTAATTTAGCTGGGTGTAGTGGGAAGTGAGTCAGCCAATCAGAAGGGATGTAGGGGGAAGGCTTATATTTCAGGAAGGCTTATAACGTATGGAAAGAACAGTTAACTTCCTCTTGCCGTCTGGAGAGTTTCCCCGCCCACCCAGTCCCTATTTTTAGTCTTAGAGTGTGTATTTGTTTGTCTTGTCAGTTGAGTGATTTTCATAAATAAAGGTTTAGTAGTGACGGTAAGCAGCCCAATCAGCGGCCAATTTGGTTATATTCAAGGCGTGGTAGGCACTCTCCCATAAAGGGATTGGGCAATTAGTCAGAATAACACTTCGGGGTTATGGGGCTCCGCATAGACTCCGCATAGACGGCCGGGCCTCAGCTAATGAGCCAAATGGGGAAGATTTGCATTTAACGCCTAGACTGGTCCAAATAATTTTGGACAGAGATTACAACTTACATGTGTGGCCTGGGGGCTGATTCGTCTGCTTATATTTGCCACCTCTTTTTAGCATATTTATCTTTCAATACATTTCTGACCTTTCATTTCGCCAAAACAAGTCTCTGTGTCTTTATTTTATGTTATTAAGTTAACTTTTGAAGAGGTAACCTTGGTAAAGGTAAAAGATGTCAACTGATAAGCAGTTTATAGGGGAAGATTACCATTACTGGACAATCTCCCCTACACTCACCAGAAAGGTACCAGTAAATAATGTACTAAATGTACATAGTTTTAAAATCAAAACTCACAAATTCCGGCAATGATGCAACATTCACGTATGACAAATGCACCATCACATTAATTAATGACCAGTCGATACACAATTGTCTACTTGCACAGAGCAAAGTCTACTTCTGTCAGATAATGAGAATGAATACACAAATGGTACGAATCAAGCCATCTTAAAATAAATTTCATACAAACAGTGGAACAGAAATAAGCCTGAGCTGCAGTATATTTGACTATTTGGAAGCAAGGCCTATGCACATGTTTCAAAAGAAAAGCAAAACGTATCAAGTGGGAATCTTATGCAAAGAAAAGAATTCCAGGAGACTACAATAATGGCCAAAAACCACACAGAATTCTTCACCAAGATACCAACAACACCACAATTAGCAGAACTGTGGTGACTGACGAATATCACTCAAATTTCATGAAATTTACTACTATAAAGTAGTTCAGACTGAATAACAAACATGAGCAATCGTTGAAACTGAATTAGGTGATCCAGCTAAAAGATTCAAAAGATGGAACAACACTATTCCAGTCAAACATGTCCAATGTGAATAAACGATAACCACTACCTGAGCCAGAGCTGTGGAAAGAAAATCAAGGACACCTTTCTATGAGAAGCAGAAAGGTATTAAAGTTCCCAGCACTGTACCGAGCAGGTGCATCTAAGCACGCCCGGCACTGTACTGAGCAGGTGCATCTAAGCACGCCCAGCACTGTACCGAGCAGGTGCATCTAAGCACTGTACCGAGCAGGTGCATCTAAGCACGCCCAGCACTGTACCGAGCAGGTGCATCTAAGCACGCCCAGCACTGTACCGAGCAGGTGCATCTAAGCACGCCCAGCACTGTACCGAGCAGGTGCATCTAAGCACGCCCAGCACTGTACCGAGCAGGTGCATCTAAGCACGTCCAGCACTGTACCGAGCAGGTGCACCTAAGCACGCCCAGCACTGTACCGAGCAGGTGCATCTAAGCACGCCCAGCACTGTACCGGGCAGTTGCATCTAAGCACGCCCAGCACTGTACCGGGCAGGTGCATCTAAGCACGCCCAGCACTGTACCGAGCAGGTGCACCTAAGCACGCCCAGCACTGTACCGAGCAGGTGCATCTAAGCACGCCCAGCACTGTACTGAGCAGGTGCATCTAAGCACGCCCAGCACTGTACTGAGCAGGTGCATCTAAGCACGCCCAGCACTGTACCGAGCAGGTGCACTTAAGCACGCCCAGCACTGTACCGAGCAGGTGCACCTAAGCACGCCCAGCACTTTACCGAGCAGGTGCTTCTAAGCACGCCCAGCACTGTACCGAGCAGGTGCACCTAAGCACGCCCAGCACTGTACCGAGCAGGTGCTTCTAAGCACGCCCAGCACTGTACTGAGCAGGTGCACCTAAGCACGCCCAGCACTGTACCGAGCAGGTGCACCTAAGCACGCCCAGCACTGTACCGAGCAGGTGCACCTAAGCACGCCCAGCACTGTACCGAGCAGGTGCACCTAAGCACGCCCAGCACTGTACCGAGCAGGTGCACCTAAGCACGCCCAGCACTGTACCGAGCAGGTGCACCTAAGCACGCCCAGCAGTGTACCGAGCAGGTGCACCTAAGCACGCCCAGCACTGTACCGAGCAGGTGCACCTAAGCACGCCCAGCACTGTACCGAGCAGGTGCATCTAAGCACGCCCAGCACTGTACCGAGCAGGTGCACTTAAGCACGCCCAGCACTGTACCGAGCAGGTGCACCTAAGCACGCCCAGCACTTTACCGAGCAGGTGCTTCTAAGCACGCCCAGCACTGTACCGAGCAGGTGCACCTAAGCACGCCCAGCACTGTACCGAGCAGGTGCTTCTAAGCACGCCCAGCACTGTACCGAGCAGGTGCACCTAAGCACGCCCAGCACTGTACCGAGCAGGTGCACCTAAGCACGCCCAGCACTGTACCGAGCAGGTGCACCTAAGCACGCCCAGCACTGTACCGAGCAGGTGCACCTAAGCACGCCCAGCACTGTACCGAGCAGGTGCACCTAAGCACGCCCAGCACTGTACCGAGCAGGTGCACCTAAGCACGCCCAGCACTGTACCGAGCAGGTGCACCTAAGCACGCCCAGCACTGTACCGAGCAGGTGCACCTAAGCACGCCCAGCACTGTACCGAGCAGGTGCATCTAAGTACGCCCAGCACTGTACCGAGCAGGTGCATCTAAGCACGCCCAGCACTGTACCGAGCAGGTGCACCTAAGCACGCCCAGCACTGTACCGAGCAGGTGCACCTAAGCACGCCCAGCACTGTACCAAGCAGGTGCATCTAAGTACGCCCAGCACTGTACCGAGCAGGTGCATCTAAGCATCCATTGTACTACACTGTGGAGGTGCCTCTAAGAATAACTTGAACTATGCAGGGTGATAGAAGTACCATATATACATGTATGTATATATGTAGCAGCAATGGTTTAGGTGTCATCTGCAATATCCAAGTTGAGAAAGATTTTGGCCCTATCATGGTGAATTGACATCACAACCTCAGTTCAAGGAGATCCTCTCTTAAAGTCCATGAACCCTGCCAGACAGCGCTATCTGTTCATCTCTACTGGAGAGCAACCTTTTCAAATCCGTTGTGCAAAATATTCGCCACGTTGAACAATTCCAACTCTCAGATTGTATCATCAGAACTTCTCACGTCTGCGAAACATCCTGCTCCATCTTCATCGCAACTTTGCAAATCTTTGATCTCCACTATCGCACTGTACAACCCTATAGAATGCCGAAGTATAAACACAGAAAGCATTCTGAACCCTAACGGATTGCTTTTATTTTTGGTGGTAATAACACATCGGTACAATGCACAATATTGAAATCTATAAGAGCTGTAGTTTATTTCTGTTTCGTTTATCTTGTATTTGAACTTTCCTGATCTTTGAGAAAAGTAAAAGCAGAAAGTGATTGCAGGTTTAATCCCTGTGCTACCACATGCGTGATAAATGGGTCTCTGAGAGTTGTGCCCCATTTCATCCAGCAGTATGTTCCTTTGCTTCTACACATGAATGCTATTTTTTCCGTGCCACTTTCAACAGTTGACGTAGCGAGCGGAACACTCAGCACGTAGAGCGCTTATTATGAAGCATGTCACTCAGTGAGCATGTTACGCACACTTCACGTGCGCTGGACTTCATGTTTGCCAGTAACCAGGTCCATATGGCTAATGGTTTTCGGATGAAGTCTCAGCATGTAGATGATCCATCTTGGCTCCCTTCCCTCCTGTCCTAGTGGACATGCTAAGCACAGCGTCAGACGCCCCCCTCTGCTCCACTGCAAATGACTCAACTGCAAGAGATGGCTGCCCAGCGTGTCTCTCCGCGGTGTGGAGGTGTGGCTGACAGATGACACGGATTCCACTGCCACGCACACAGAACACTGGGAAGGAAAAAGGACATTGTTGGAAAATAAAAAAGAAATACTGTTTGTTATTATTTGTTACCATTTATCAGGCAGCATAGAGCTTAAAAGTAACTCGTATATTTTGGCGTACATAAATAAAAGGATAGGGCCTCATTTCAAGTTATCAAAAAAAAAAAAGAAAGGAGCAAACCAATGTAAGAGGGGCAAATGCATTTATTTTATTTTTGCATGCAGGGAAAATACCGGCTGCTTTTGCATGTAACGCACAAATACTGGACAACTTTATTTTTACACAGTAAATTAGAGTTAACCTAGGACACGCCCCCTCCCGATTCTAAATCTCTCTGCACAGTGCAACACAGTGTTGCCAAGGTGCAAATTTGTTCCTTTCATTTTTTACCTTTGCTGTTAACTCAAAATGAGGCTCTTTATAACCCCAGGGATGATATTTACCACCATAGTTGCTAAGTCATAATAAGAGGGAGATGATATTGATTAGAGGGGAATATAAAATATATGGTAAAAAGGTTAATTTCTAATTTTACTATTCCACACATAAAGCTGATTTTGTTTATTTATTAAAGCAGCAGGGGAGTGGGGGGGTCGAGCCTTCACTTGTGGCCCCCCCAGCTGTCTGTTTGTATAAAGCTGATCAGGTGCAACCAACGTCTGTGTCACATGACCTCCTCTGCACTAGGCAGGGGGGGGGGGTCACACTGGATAGCGGAGGAGGAGGGAGTGCAATGTGCTCTCCCTCCTCCCTCTGTGTGGCCCCTTGGAAGGTTGGAGGGCAGAAGATGTGGCCTTTGAAGAATACATCACTGTATTTACACCATACTTGCCAACTCTCCCGGAATGTCCGGGAGACTCCCGCGTTTCACGTGAGTCTCACTCCTGCATCTGCCCACTTCCTAGTGAAGTGGGCAGAATTAGGTCCAAAATGCTGCGATTCACTGGGAATCGCGGCGTTTGGCCCCGTCCCCTGCTGTAAAATGACGCGTTTGCGTCATTACGTCACTGGGGCAGGTCCAAAATGATGCTAATTTTGGAGCCCCGCCCCCAATCACGCCCACCTCCCCCGACAGGCTCCCGGAAGCCAACTTCAGAAAGTTGGTAAGTGTGATTTACACCAACCTCAAAAACTGTCTTTGCATAATTTTATGCGGTAACTCTGGACAGTGTATTAGATATTTGATATTACAGATAGATAGATAAACAGATATATATATAGATATATATAGATATTCTATTGAGTAAATAAGGGGGAAAAACTGCCATTCATTAAATTTTGCTCACTTTCACCTGGTTTTATGGGAAACCTCAAAATTGCGGGGTAAGATGACAGTTTCTGTGGAGTTGCACCCACCTATAGGAGAAGCGGAAAGAAGGGGAAAAATTAAGTTTCCTCCACTAGATTGCACAGACCTGTTACAACTATATTGCACAGATCCTCCACAACATTGCACAGACCTGTTACAACTATATTGCACAGATCCTCCACGACATTGCACAGTCCTGTTACAACTATATTGCACAGATCCTCCACGACATTGCACAGACCTTTCTCGTTGAATTGCACAGACCTGCTTTAACCTTGCTTTAAACAAGAACTAATAGTTAATGATAAGATGGAAGATGGAAAAGTAAATGGGTGCACTTGAATGTTCATATTTTTGGACTGGACACTTTGTATAGATCTTGTTTTGTAAACAACATCATCTTTGGCTCTTTGCAAATAAGCAAATGAGTTACTTAAATATTAAATAGACCTTTCTCCTAGAAACATTGTACAGACCCGTCACAACCATATTGCACCGATGCTACCGCACATTGCACAGACCTTCCACAACCATATTGTACAGACCCTTCTCCTAGAAACATTGCACAGACCCTCCACAACCATATTGTACAGACCTTTCTCCTAGAAACATTGCACAGACCCTCCACAACCATATTGTACAGATCTTTCTCCTAGAAACATTGCACAGACCCTCCACAACCATATTGTACAGACCTTTCTCCTAGAAACATTGCACAGACCCTCCACAACCATATTGTACAGACCTTTCTCCTAGAAACATTGCACAGACCTTCCACTACCATATTGTACAGACCTTTCTCCTAGAAACATTGCACAGACCCTCCACAACCATATTGTACAGACCTTTCTCCTAGAAACATTGCACAGACCCTCCACAACCATATTGTACAGACCTTTCTCCTAGAAACATTGCACAGACCTGCTACAACCATATTGTACAGTCACCCTACAGTGTAAAGACCTGCTGTAACTTTGCTTTAAGCGAGAACTAATTTGAACTTTATCATACGATGGAAGATGGGAAAAGTAAATGGGTGTGCATTTAAAAAATATTTTAGACTGGACACTTTGTACAGATCCTGTTTTGTACACGACATCATCTTTGCAAATATGCAAATGAGCTACTTAAATAGAATAATTGCATATGTGCTGAAATTTGCATTTATGTAACATAGTATTGCAAAAAAATATTCTTTTTAACCACACTAATAAAATAGTGTTTAAACGTCCTTTCTTATGTACCCTCTCAAATAATCTGCAGTTTCTCAAGTTAACAAACATCTTAATGGCATTTTATCATGCAGATGTGAGTTTCAAACATTCTTAAAAGTGTTTTCAGCAACTAGAGACACTACTGCAATAGCACAATATATATATATATATATATATATATATATATATATATATATATATATATATATATATATGCAAAAAGTGCAAAAATAGAGGGCAAGTGTCTGTAATTGGATGGTTTGGTGAGTGAACACTAGGGGGAGCTCCTCTAACACTTACCCATTTTATCATAGAAATATCAACACTTTTGCCTCATAAATACCGTCCTAGACCACATACGCAATTACATTTGGAGATTGCCGTAGAGTCATATCGATTCATTAACAGCTAAAACAATTTATCATTTTGATGATTTTGATGACTTTTTAGAGTTATAGTTGCGAAAGAGTTTAGTGGTTGTCTGCTGAACCTGTATTGGATCAAAACATGTTGATTTTAGAACAGGTTGTCTGGGAATTCACATATATAAATCTAATGATTGTACAAATGTGATGCATGAAAAAAAAATCTGTATGTCCCCTCTCGCTAATTACTTAAAATTGACTTTTGTGGAATTTTTGCTTTTTAGTGGATAAATGTATACATATAACCCCTATCTTATCTATAACCATTTGTTAGATACACTTTATGATATCTAACACTTAGCTGTACTGCATCTTTGTTATCTTCAGTGGTCTGGGCATGTGCAGAACTCTGTCTACGGCTGGACCCCACGGTCACGTCAAACCAACATCAGCAGGGTTTAACTCGGTAGCCTGAATAGATTTTGATGTGGTCAAGGGAGGGCTGTAAAATTTTAGTTTGGGGGGCAATACTCGATGCAGCAGCCTATTATAAGGTGGCCCAGTGACCCAGCCCAAGGTAGTTCACTATGGGACCAGTCCGGGGAGCAGATGCCCCCTGCCCAGCCAGACGCTGGATGTGGGTCACAGACAGAGGCTGCTTACCCCAGCCCCGGAAGAAGTACAGATCTATTTTATACATTGTAAAATAAAAATAAAAACAAAAAACTTCCATGTGAACTTTTTGCATTAAATTTTACCTTTAATGTTAATGGAATACTAAATGCTGAGAGCCAATCAGATCTTCATCTGGACCAACACTGTAGGTTGGGAACTATATTTAAATGCTGCTTCCTAAGTCCGCAAGGAATCATTTGCAGATTTTTTTTGTTTTCATCAGATGTTCTGAATACAGCCTTGTACAAACAGTTTTCATCTATTGTATTCTTTTATTTAGTAGATAATACGGGGCCTGATTCCTTAAGGATCTTAACTTGAGGAACTTCTTATTTCAGTCTCCTGGACAAAACCATGTTACAATGCAAGGGGTGCAAATTAGTATTCTGTTTTCTACATAAGTTAAATACTCATGCTTTCAGATATATATATTTTCTTACATGTGCTCATTTAGCGTCCCTTCAGCTAGAAAATCAAATCCCCCTTGACTTACTTTTCAATCGCCTTATTTTCCGAGTCTGATCCCCTTCTCTTCTTTTTTTCCGAGTCCTTGCTCCATGCTGTCTCCTCTGTGCTGCTCTCCTCCATGCTACGTTTGCAGTGAATGTCGGGCGTGATGACGTCATCACGCCCGACATTCACTGCGAGCGCAGCACGGAAGAGGGGACCAGGGAGGGAGCCGGATCGCCACCTGACCTGCCCACATGATCTGAATGGTCAGGTGACCGCAAAAGGTAAGGTTGTTTTTTTTAGTTTGTTTTTGTTGTATTACAGTATTTTTTTTATTTTCATCCTGCCTTGAATCCCCTTGCCCGCTGGGGCCCCGGTCACCTGCCATCGTGCCCAGTCAGAAAGACGACCCTGCCCGTAGGCCTGGTCGTAGGACAGCAGAGCGACCAGGGCCCTGTGTTCACGTTCTATGTCATTGTTTTTTATATTTTACCGTTATTGATCCACAGCGTCAGAGGTCCCATTTTGAAGCCAACTAATTGGGCAGATAGTGTGTGGGAACCCTCGGAGCTAGCACTCTGTTTTTTCCTGTCTATAGAACGTCACTACTGTCCTCACATGGCAGGAACTTTGTAACCTGCCCTTGCCCGCTTGGTGCCCCCGTGCTTAGGGTAAGCAGTGGGGGCTAGTACCCAGAAGTAATACAGTGGTGGTGGGGTGATAAAGTATGTGTCGTAGAACACCTGAATTGTGACGTGACCACTGGTATACGACTAGGGCCGAAAGAGGAATTTCGAGCCCTGGTATAGTAACATCTTGGGGCCCCTTCCACAGACATCAAAGGGGTGTGACACACCAGGTTAGTGGCTCTTTCCCTACTTAGACAGGCCAAGACCCCCCGGCAGACCCAGACACTAGAATCTTGTACCTGCACCCCCCCTCCCACTTTCGGCACCCCTGATACAACCGGGAATCCTAGATAAAACCATGACCATGTCCCGATTTGCCACAGTGAAATGTTTTGCAGTATGTTTCCCAGACATGACATTACATAACCACAAACAGTAATGTGTACAAGAAGCTGCAAAAAGAAAAAGTAGGACTAAAACCTACTTTAAGCCCCCTTTTAGAGCCCCCTTTTCTCGGACCTGCTCTCGCTGCCAACTCTCCTGCACACGGGTTAAATGCCTCATGAAGTCTTATTGCAAAGTGTTTTGAAATTGGAAATGCCACATAAATACAATGTATTATTATTGTTATTATTCACATCTGGAGCTTGAAGTTAAATCCTCTGCTTGACGACGATGCTTTATTGAGATCAAAATCCAGACCCCAATAACATTCAGAGCTTGTATTTTATGAGCTGCTATGCACTTTGGTAACTCGGAGGGCCGCCCCCCCCCCCCCCCCCAAACCCTGCTGCACACACACACACACACACACACACACACGGTACCCACGTCTGTTCCTTTGTTGCTCCCGTTTAAAATAGGAAGGTATAAAGGTCAGGCTCATAGTCCGGAGAGGGCCGCAGAATTGCTCGAGGAGGGGGGGGGGGGGGTAAGATGTTCCTAGATACAGTAACATGTGGAAAGTATCAATCTTTCAACATCTGCCGAAAAGATGCCAGGACTCAGATAATATTCCACAGTTATAGTTGGATCAGAGCTGATGAAGTTCATGACAGGTTTACTGGGAACTAGTAATAATGTTTATACTTTGTACGCTGTGATGTTTCCCACTTCGGAATTAAGTTAAACCTGAGAATATTCCTTGTGAACGACAAAACACCATCAGTCAGTTCTCCTGGACAGGAACATAACTGCAAATGCCTGGGCTCATAGCATAAAAAGTGTCCGGGTCATTGCAATCGCTGAGGTGAGCGTATTGCAACATGTAAAGCAATTGCAAGTAAGTAGTGGGCGTGGTCATGCAAAGTAGTAGGTGGGTGCTATGCTAAATAGTGGGCGTGGTTTTGCTGAGGGTGTGGCTAGTATGAGAATGAACATGTCTGAAATGTTAATAGCTTATATGTCAGTAACTTATAAATATAGTGTGCCACACATCCCAGCACTTAGAGGGAGAGGTTTGTACTATATACAGAGAATATGAAACTGTATCGACTCAATAAAATGTGGCTCCCCCCTCGTCTCACTTTAGTAATTTGTTCTGGCCTCTGTCCTGATCCCACATCTGCAGCATCACGGAACCCATCCACCTGATGAGCCCTTTATAGCAAAATATCAGCCAATGTGGCAATGTCCTAATTGAATAATTACCACTGAGATTATTGGCTGAATATATTCTCCAACTAGTTAAAAGCAAAAAAACGTTGAGAGGAAACTGTCCTTCTTCCCTGTTCACCCAGGCTGTACACCCAATAGGCCCCATTCAAAAGGCCACAACGAAATCAGGACGCTTCTATGAAAATCAGGACTGTTGAGGGTATGTTCCTCCACTTTATCTGTGCAAACCCTCAACAGTCCCGATATGAAATGTCCATACCCGCAACATAGGCCATTTTGGGGGTGGAAGGGTTAAAAAGAGTTGGTCTTTCAACTATTCACGTGCGTCAATTAACTAGAGATGCTCACTGACCCCCGTGAACTGGTTTTTGTTTTGAATCTGGATTAGCTTTGTGTTTTGGTTTTAGCAAAACCGCCCTTGTGTGTTTTGGTTTTGGATTTTTTAGAAAAAATCCTAAAACCACATAATTTTGCTCTTTTTTTTTTTGTTCCTACATTATTATTAACCTCAATAACACTAATTTCAAGTCATTTGCAGTCAATTTTGACCACCTCACAGATCACAATATTATTTACATACACTTTCGGACAAATACTGCAGCGACCTGGCTGGATGCTAAGCGACAGAGCAATGACACAAACACACGGCAGTTCCTAGCACATCTAGGACACATTGGCACACAGCAGTGGCAGAAAAGAAAAATGGGGGTCCGACCTCCCTCCCTCCCTCTGTGATGTTGGATTTTTAAAAGGAATTCATAACTCCCGAGATCCAACTACGTCGCAATGACGTTTTGCCTCGTTTTCAATTCCGAGAGCGCACGACAGAGTACTCGGATCCCCTCGGTTCAGGTGTGTTCGGTTCTCAAGGAACCGAGCCTGAGCATCTCTACAATTAACACACAAATCTGCGACAGAATCAAATGATTGGCTGCTATAGGCAACATCTTCACTTTTCAAACCCGCAGTTTAGTAAATATATTGACTGATTTTCTTGTATTCTTGACTTTTGAGTTCCTTACTGACTGACAGATTACCCTCATGCACAGATCATCAGACATCTCAGTTACATTTATGCCATGTGGTTGTGACACAATTATACTGACTCTCTCACCCCAGCCAAACTCTGATGACCGAACCTAATGATACCATAAATACCTGGAGAAAAATATCTATAGTGTATACACAAGTAAACGTGTGATAAAAACCAATATACTCCTCAATAGCAAACAGAAAAAATCACTAAATGACTGGAGCCATGTACTAAGGTTGCAACTTGTAACAGTGGCTCTTTACCATACATGCCAACTCTACCGGAAAGTCCAGGAGACTCCCGAAATTCGGGTCAGTCTCCCGGGCTCCCGCGAGAGCTGGCATTTCTCCCGCATCCCGGAATTCACGGAGAATCGCGTCATTTTACGCGATTTTCAGTGAATCGCGCCATTTTGGAGGGCGGGCGAGGCAAATTGCGTCATTTTGGCCCTGCCCCACACGACGCAAATGACGGTTACGCGCGGGGGGGCCTAAATGACGCGATTGGCCTGCCTCTTCCCGCCCTCCAGCCACGCCCCCTCTCCCGGAAACAAGTTTCCAGGAGTAGATAAGTATGCTCTTTACGTGTGAAATACTATAAAATGCTGCTCATCATCATTTATGTAGCGCCACTGATTCTGCAGCGCTGTACAGAGAACTCATTCACATCAGTCCCTTCCCTATTGGGGCTTACAGTCTAAATTCCCTAACATACACACACACACACACACACACACACAGACAGACAGAGAGAGACTAGGGTCAATTTTGATAGCAGCCAATTAACCTACTAGTATGTTTTTGGAGTGTGGGAGGAAACCGGAGCACCCGGAGGAAACCCACGCAAACACGGGGAGAACATACAAACTCCACACAGATAAGGCCATGGTCGGGAATTGAACTCATGACCCCAGTGCTGTGAGGCAGAAGTACTGACCAGTGCTGTGAGTCAGCACTTCTGCCACCGTGCTGCCCAGATAAACATTTCTAATAAGCGCCTGTGATGTATTAAGTTCTGTAGACAATTATTATGCAATTTGCATACCCTTTCTACTGGTATTGTTACTATGTCACTTTGTGGAAATTTCGCTATTGGAAGCCTCCGCCAGGAGTCCTGATTTTCTGTGACCGGTATATGCATGGCCTCTCGGAAGAAGGCGTGGCATAAGTGAATCAGGGTGTGGCTTATTTGTCCCGATGTCCAGTCAGAAATCTTGGTAGGTATGTGTACACAAGTGTCTGGGCTGCCCACAAAATCATGGCTTCCCCTGCAAAATCGATCACCACTATCTCATGCCGTGTGCCTCAGTGATGTCACTGGTTCCTAGCGAATTGATTGGTTGGGCTCACAAAATGGCTGCCTCCTCAGTTGTCTAGATGAAGGGTCAAACTTAATCTGATCAAGTAGATCCCATAATAGAACCAAGGTGTTAAACTCTTCACAACTAGAATATATGTAGAATTTGTGTCGCAGCCCAAACCCCTTTAATTACATTATAAGACGCCTCCTCCTCCCCCTTGTTATGTCTCTGGGAAATCATGTTAAGAAAAGAAAATTCTAAATAAGGATACGTCAGTGATTTACAGAAAGCCACGGGCAGCTCTGTCACGATTTTATAAGGTGGGAAGATTTGGCTCTTGTGCCTCATTACAGTAAAACAACATGGAAAATGTTTGGGTTGGTTAAACCATTAACTCCCTTCCCTGGCATATCAAGCTCACATTATCCTGTATCCTGAGGCTAGGGCGTCACGCCACTGGACTGTGTGACGCCGACATGCCGCTCCTCCGTGTGTTGGGGGCACACAACATGCTATGTTGCGTATGTTGTGGTCGAATTTGCAATAAAAGATTATTTTATACGGCATCTCTTTGCAAATTAAACACATCTAGTATATTTGAATGCTAGTTCACTGCGCAGGAATAAACGTGACCTTACTTGTTGGTGGTCCGAGGGTCATGCACAAAACCTAACAATGGTGAAATGCACAGGATGTACTTTATGTGCATATGATGACTGTGTATACACTAGAGATGCTCACTGACCCCCGTGAAGTGGTTTTGGCTTTGGTTTAGATCTAGATTAGCTTCATGTTTTGGTTTTGGCAAAACCACCCTCGTGTGTTTTGGTTTTGGATCTGTATTTTTTTATGAAAATTGCTAAAATATGCTAAAATCACATAATTTTGCTTTTTTTTGTTCCTACATTATTATTAACCTCCATAACACTAATTTCAAGTCATATGCAGTCAATTTTGACCACCTCACAGGTCACATTATTATTTTCATACACTTTCGGACAAATACTGCAGCGACCTGGCTGGATGGTAAGCGACAGAGCAATTACTCAAACACACGGCAGTTATTAGCACATCTAGGACACATTGCCACACAGCAGTGGCAGAAAAGAAAAGTGGTGCAAGATGGAATTGTCCTTGGATCCTGAAACCAGTTATGGTTCATTTGATCGCTCCACCTGTTTCTTGGATAAGTGAGGTAATTCTACAGCTAATACATGGCAACAAGCGCTGAACCCCCATGATGCATGCTTTCATCAGACCTGCGCCAATCCAGGGTGCCAGGCAATGCACTAAAAAGAGCCATTGGAATTCTTTGCCACTGTGTGTGTAGAATGGCATGTTGGCAATTTTAGCTTTTTCTGCAGATAACTTTGCCTGGATTCCAGCTCTTTTTTTCTTGACCAAGGTAAATGGTGTTTTTTACATTTTTGTTTACCTGACTTAAATACACTATGTACTTTTACATAGGCTTTACTAGATGACGTACAGGGATTACTATCCTCATGACTGGTGGCAGCAGCTGCTTGGTGCTCCTGCTCTTCTGTGTACTGCTGTGAATCCATTTTGATAACACCGTACACTTTTTGGTGCAAATTTAGAAGAAAATTCTGCAAGGACTAGTATTTGTATTTCTGCAATGAGAATTACCAACGCAGCTCTCCTTTCTGTGTGTTACCTATATAACACTGTAGAATTGGACTGCAGAATTAAATCAACACTGGAAGCACTATTATTTGTATTTTTCTGCAATGAGATTTAACACTGGAGGTATGGAGCTCTCCTGAATGTCACTGATTACTTTGCATAACACTGCTACTACCCTCCTCTTTCAATTCTCTAACTTTGCCTGCCCAACTGCTCTACACTCTATGCTACCCATTCTGTATCCCTCTCACAAATGGCGCTACATCGCTGTGGAGGGCGGTATTTATAGATTCCAAAACTCGTGAGATCCAAGATCTGATGATGTCACAATGACTTTTTGCCTTGTTTTCGATTCCGAAAAAGCGCGAAAGTACCGAGCCAACTCGACTCGGTACTCGGATCCCCTAAGTTCGGGTGTGTTCGATTTCCGAGGAATCGAGCCTGAGCATTGAGAAATGGAACTTTTAAATGCGCATGTGCAACCCTAGATCATGTAGGTGCAGTGTAGACTCCGGGTCAGTACCCGGTTGTAAATGTAATGGAGTCCTGGTCGGAAGAACCTTACCCACTTGTGATGTTGCTTGTGCTCCAGAGTAGTCTCAATATGAGTTTGGTCCTGCAGATGGTGGTGACATCACAGAGGCACAAATTATGTACCTGTGTACACTAGAGATGCTCAGGCTCGGTTCCCGGAGATCCGAGTACCGAGCTGAGCCGGCACAGTACTTTCTCGCGCCCTCGGAAATGGAAAATGGGGCAAAACGTCATTGTTACATTGTTGGGTCTCGGATCTCGCAAGCTTTGGATCCTATAAGCACCGCCCTCCATGGCGATCCAGCGCTATTTCACAGAGGAAGACAGAAGGGGTAGCACAGTTCTTGGCAGTCTCTAGTGCAGTTGGGCAGCATCATAGGTAGAATAGAAAGAGGAGGGGTAGCAGTGTTCTTCAAAGTCTCCAGTGACATTCAGGAGAGCTCCATTGCTCCATTGCGAATTGTCATTGCTGAAATAGAAATAATAGGTCTGGCAGGCTTGGTCTTCTAAATCTGCAGTCTTTGTATGAAAGTGTATGAAAATAATATTGTGACCTGTGAGGTGGTCAAAATTGACAGCAAATGACTTTAAATTAGTGTTATTGAGGTTAATAATAATGTAGGGGGGGTAAAAAAGCAAATTTAGGAAAAAATTGGGATTCAAAACCAAAATACGAAGTTAATTCAGATCCAAATCCAAAACCAAAACCAAAACCAGAACGCAGGGGTCAGTGAACATCTCTAATAAATATACATCTAGAACATTAAAAACATAGGATCTGATTCATTTTCGGACGGAAGTCCCACTGCGTGACGTATCTTGCCTGAAATGGCTCTGCGCATGGCCAGAAACAAACTTTACTCCAATGACCTCAACTGCATCCAATTCATGTCCATATGTAAATGACCCCTCCACTGTCTACGACTGGAAGGGCGGAGCGGGGGAGTGAAGGGTGTACTAACGTAGGCCACGTACATTAAGGGCGTGCAGCGGGCGAGAGCACATTCATCAGATTCAAGCTCTAGGCTTCTCTTAGATACGTGTTATTTATCTCTATCACTTGCACCAGCTACAGGGTGGGTGTAAGTGCCGACTGATAGTGATGACTGACACGTAGGACTGTAAGTAAGAGTTTGTAAGCTCTTCAGTCCTGCAACTTTTTGGGAGAAGGAAAGCGTGTTTTAATGCAGCCAACGTACAACAAGGGCGTGTCTGAGCAATTGCGTCTGAATTCAGACTGGGACATATTCACAGATACACCTGAAGAAGTGGTTCTATTTGCAGGTGGTCTCCCGGGGCCACTCTCCCACATCCTGCCCACTTCCTAGTAAAGGGGGCAGAATGGGAGCCTCTATGACACAATTCTCTGCGAATCGCATCATGTTGGCCCCCACTCCCGCGGTAAAATGACGCATTGTGATGTGGGGGCAGGGCAAAAATGACGACATTCGCCGTACACCGGCCCCCTCCGTCCTCGCACCCCACCTCCCCTCCGGGAGGAGAAGTACAAACGTTGGTAAGTATGATACATCTAAGCACAGCGTGCACAACACCACCTGGGAGGACTACAATCCCCAGCATGTCATGTTTAATGAATGTGATAACAGTGTACTGTTACCCTCTATGACGTTGTCTATAATACCACATGTTGCTCCATGTTGTCCCTATATACAGCTACTTATGATACCATATACCAGACACGTCACCTTGGTATGATATTCCCATTCTTTCCGTTTGTTTTGCCTTTATTCAGATGTTATCCTCTCCATCCCTGGCTCCTTCCATCCACCTCTGCATCTTCTCCTCTACACAATTTCCCCCCCGCCCCCCAGCCCTGTGCAGGACTCTGCGTCTCTGTAAAGCACATACAGATGACGCCGTTGTCTGGAACAATCAACGAGCCCAGGTAGGTAATGGGCAGTGGCAGCGCTTGGCAACTTCTCATTTGCCTCTCTGCAATTCTCGCATAATTGCACTTCCTACGTCCCGCCATCTGTGAAGGATCAGTTTTCTGAGACAGGCTGCTCATTAGTACAACGGACCCCTTTACAGCAGCCTCCAAAGGAGATGGGGTCTGTGTAATCATCACAATGTCTCTGGAGCCTGTTTTACTGGCTGGGGAGACTCCCGGAGATAACGGCTCAGCGTGTACAGGAGTGGGCCCTGCCGCTTGGGGCTTGTGTTAACCGTTTTCCTGCTGGAAAAGTCTCCTTCTCACGTCCTGGTTCGTGAATCCGGCCTACGGATCGTGCGTTTCCCAGACGCTTTCTAAGCTGCCAGTTCTGCGCTGAGCCTCTGAGAGACTAGGCCCCTGGTGTAGACCCCCATCCATGGTTGAGATAGGACATGATGTCATGCATTTGCCGCAAGACTTCACTGGAATGACTCCACTCACAGGGGCCAAAATAATACTCCGCAGCGATGTAACGTTGCGGCTTTTGCTTCGCACCCCATGGAAGTGCACAGGAAGAGGCGCGATGTTGGGTACCGTAGTCCCTGGATACGGTCACAGTCGGACATGGCCGAGAATTGAATCGGCCCCAGATATCTAGCAGATATTCTAACAGGTACATTTGCAGGTGAACCACCGTTTAATTTATTAATTTCATTTATTTCTAATTGCCAACTGGCAGGAACCCCCACTTGGCCTGTGGTCATCAACTAACACAGTGGTTGTATCCTAGCACCTCAACCAATTGTTATTCCTCTACATTGCGTATTGTGCGTTCCCTCCGCCTCTTAGATCGTAAGCTCATCTGGACAGCTCGCGTTACTGTTTGTTAATTGCTTGTATCTCATTTCCTTTAATGTACAGCACTGAGAACTGTGTGGGCGCTTTATAAATAAAATATAATAATAATTTACTGAGAAAATGACTATTTTTTTAACAGGTATTCTTAAATAAGATAAGTAGAGATGAGCACAAATTGCAGTATAATTTCACAAAAATCGAGTTTTAAAGGCAGAAAACACCATATGGCAGAGGCGCGAGATTCGTCTGACACCGTCTCCCAGGACCAGTGCTTTGTGTACCACAGAACGCCATTATTCCGCTGAAGTGCTTTGAAAGTTTCGAAGATCCCTATGGTTGATAGAGGAGAGGAGCTGCCTGGGGGTAATATCAGAATCTGGTCGGTTGCTATGGGTTACACATTCTTTTTGCATAGTAACCTGTGCACCAGTTTTGATAAATGTTACAAATAGTTACTATTACTATACTGATTTTTCTGTAATTCTACCAGTGACTATTGGGTTAATTCAGTGTATTTTTCTGCCGGCAGGGAGTTGTATCACATGACTTTGTGAGGTGAAGCCGGGCACATTAATGTGAAGTGTCTGTCACGTATGTATCCAGGCCTGGATTAGAGAAAAGTGAGTGAGATTGCTGGAGAGGATGTGATCACTGTGTAACATTGTATCTGTGTATCCCATCACATCAGTTGTTCTGCCAGAGCTGTCAGCAACAATCCGCTCCACATGTGCTCCATATAGTCTCTGGTTTATAGGCCGGGGGGGGTAATGAGTTCAGCTCACCGCCTGCCAGCCAGTGCGGGCTGTAGGAGGGGGGACGGGGCACAGGAAGAAGAGCTCATTGTGTCACTGAGAGCCGTGCTGTAGAGTCAGTAATACTGTACTCAGTGACATCAGTGGTACTGTACTAAGTGACATCAGTGATATTGTACTCAGTGACATCAGTGATATTGTACTCAGTGACATCCGTGGTACTGTACTTAGTGACATCAGTGATACTGTACTTGGTGACATCAGTGGTATTGTACTCGGTGACATCAGTGGTACTGTACTCAGTGACATCCATGGTACTGTACTCAGTGACATCAGTGATACTGTACTCAGTGACATCAGTGGTACTGTACTCAGTGACATCAGTGGTACTGTACTCAGTGACATCCATGGTACTGTACTCAGTGACATCAGTGATACTGTACTCAGTGACATCAGTGGTACTGTACTTAGTGACATCAGTGGTACTGTACTCAGTGACATCAGTGGTACTGTACTCAGTGACATCAGTAATACTGTACTCAGTGACATCAGTGGTACTGTACTCAGTGACATCAGTGATACTGTACTCAGTGACATCAGTAGTACTGTACTTAGTGACATCAGTGGTACTGTACTCAGTGACATCAGTGGTACTGTACTCAGTGACATCCGTGGTACTGTACTCAGTGACATAAGTGATACTGTACTCAGTGACATCAGTGATACTGTACTCAGTGACATCAGTGGTACTGTACTCGGTGACATCAGTGATACTGTACTCAGTGACATCAGTAATACTGTACTCGGTGATATCAGTGGTACTGTACTTGGTGATATCAGTGGTACTGTACTTGGTGACATCAGTGGTACTGTACTTAGTGACATCAGTAATACTGTACTCGGTGACATCAGTGATACTGTACTCGGTGACATCAGTGATACTGTACTCAGTGACATCAGTGATATTGTACTCAGTGACATCAGTGATACTGTACTCGGTGACATCAGTAGTACTGTACTCAGTGACATCAGTGATACTGTACTCAGTGACATCAGTGGTACTGTACTCAGTGACATCAGTAATACTGTACTCGGTGACATCAGTGGTATTGTACTCGGTGACATCAGTGGTACTGTACTCGGTGACATCAGTGGTATTGTACTCGGTGACATAAGTGATACTGTACTCAGTGACATCAGTGATACTGTACTCGGTGACATCAGTGGTACTGTACTCGGTGACATCAGTGATACTGTACTCAGTGACATCAGTGATACTGTACTCGGTGACATCAGTGGTACTGTACTCGGTGACATCAGTGGTATTGTACTCAGTGACATCAGTGATACTGTACTCGGTGACATCAGTGGTACTGTACTCGGTGACATCAGTGGTACTGTACTCAGTGACATCAGTGGTACTGTACTTAGTGACATCAGTAATACTGTACTTGGTGACATCAGTGGTGCTGTACTTAGTGACATCAGTAATACTGTACTCAGTGACATCAGTGATACTGTACTTGGTGACATCAGTGGTATTGTACTCGGTGACATCAGTAATACTGTACTCAGTGACATCAGTGATACTGTACTTGGTGACATCAGTGGTATTGTACTCGGTGACATCAGTGATACTGTACTCAGTGACATCAGTGATACTGTACTTGGTGACATCAGTGGTATTGTACTCGGTGACATCAGTGATACTGTACTCGGTGACATCAGTGGTACTGTACTCGGTGACATCAGTGGTACTGTACTTAGTGACATCAGTGATACTGTACTCGGTGACATCAGTGATACTGTACTCAGTGACATCAGTGATACTGTACTTGGTGACATCAGTGGTACTGTACTTAGTGACATCAGTAATACTGTACTCAGTGACATCAGTGATACTGTACTCAGTGACATCAGTGGTACTGTACTTAGTGACATCAGTGATACTGTACTCAGTGACATCAGTGATACTGTACTCGGTGACATCAGTGGTACTGTACTTAGTGACATCAGTGATACTGTACTCAGTGACATCAGTAATACTGTACTCAGTGATATCAGTGATACTGTACTCGGTGACATCAGTGGTACTGTACTTAGTGACATCAGTAATACTGTACTCGGTGACATCAGTGGTACTGTACTTCGTGACATCAGTAATACTGTACTCAGTGATATCAGTGGTACTGTACTTAGTGACATCAGTGGTACTGTACTTAGTGACATCGGTGATACTGTACTCAGTGACATCAGTGGTACTGTACTTGGTGACATCAGTGGTACTGTACTCAGTGACATCAGTAATACTGTACTCAGTGATATCAGTGGTACTGTACTTAGTGACATCAGTGGTACTGTACTTAGTGACATCGGTGATACTGTACTCAGTGACATCGGTGATACTGTACTCAGTGACATCAGTGACACTGTATTCTGTGACATCAGTGACACTGTACTCAGAGACATCGGTGGGGGCAGCACAGTGGCTCAGTGGTTAGCACTTCTGCCTCACAGCACTGGGGTCATGAGTTCGATTCCCGACCATGGCCTCATCTGTGTGGAGTTTGTATGTTCTCCCTGTGCTTGCGTGGGTTTCCTCCGGGTGCTCCGGTTTCCTCCCACACTCCAAAAACATACTGGTAGGTTAATTGGCTGTTATCAAAATTGACCCTAGTCTCTCCCTCTGTCTGTCTATGCCTGTGTGTGAGTGTGTGTGTATATTAGGGAATTTAGACTGTAAGCTCCAATGGGGCAGGGACTGATGTGAATGAGTTCTCTGTACAGCGCTGCGGAATTAGTGGCGCTATATAAATAAATGATGATGATGATACTGTACTCAGTGACATTCGTAATACTGTACTCAGTGACATCAGTGACACTGTGCTCAGTGACATCGGTGACACTGTACTCAGTGACATCGGTGACACTGTACTCGGTGACATCAGTGACACTGTACTCAGTGACACTGTACTCAGTGACATCAATGATACTGTACTCGGTGACATCAATGATACTGTACTCGGTGACTACAGCTGTACCGTAGTCAGTGACATCAGTGGTACTGTACTTAGTGACAACCAATAGGTCACATTCAGCGTAAACAGGGTCTTCGCTCTATATAAAAAAAATTAAGGTTTAGATCTTTTACAACGGCCAAAAGTATACAACTATTCTAGTATCACTAAATAAAATGTTTTCTTTATTGGCTTTTACCCTGAACATAGTGAGACCTGAGATTTTAGACTTTTACATGTAATTAACCAGTAACTGTGTCCTGCAACCAGTCCGGGAAGGAGGGGGCTGGGATGGGGGGTTCGGGGTAAAAGTTCTGCAGCCCCGGAGGCTCACAATATGTTCCTTTTCCATAATAGAGGAAACACAAGCAGACAGGAGAGACTTACACACCGTACGCAGATAGCACCCTGGATGTCCCTGGCGGGGCAAATTAGTAATGCTAAGCACTGTGCCACTATCCTAACTGATATCCATTCACAAAGGGCAGGGGAGAGGACTGGCAACTTTTGGCCAGGATCAGGATTGGGGCTAGCACCAGGTGAGCCCAGGTGTCGGCAAGCACCTGAAACACAGAAGGAGATGGAGGGGATACTGGGTGGATGGGGGCAGCCCCTGATGGGGAGTGGTGAGCCCAAGGGTTTGTGTAATATGGGTGTGGTTGTATATAACAATGAAATATATGAAAAATTGTTATGTCAAAGAGCAATGATCAAATACCAACAAGTCCCATCTGACTAGTGTTGTTGTAGTGACCTCTATATACAGCACAAAGAGCAATCTACTGACCAATATACAATACACGGACATACTAGTGACAGAAATAGTCACTAGCACATTGTTATATGCAATACAGAGATCATTATAATAACATACTATACATAGAGTACTTTATTGACCAATATATATAATACAGAGAGCATCCTAAGGACCCTATATATTATACATAGTGCATTCTAGTGATAACTCTACAATATAGAGGGCATCCTAATATCCTCTTTACAGTACAGAGAGCATTCTAGTAACATATTTATAATACAGAGAACATTCTAGTTTACTACATACAATATGGAAAGTATTCTAATGCCATATATAATGCAGAGAGCACCCTATACAATAAAGAGAGTATTCTCGTAACATATATACAACACAAAGAGCATTCTAGTGTCCTACATACAATGCCGAGAGCATTCTAGTAACATATATACAACACAAAGGGCATTCTTGTGTCCTATATACAATACAGAGACCATCCTAATTTCTGGTGGTCTTACAATGCAGCTCCTTCAAATCTGTGGTGTTTTTGCAATGCAGGCCCTTGAAATTTTGATAGTGTTACTGTTAGGGATGTGCACCGGCGACTTTTGAGGTCTCGTGTTTTGTGTTTTGGATCCGGATTTTCGTTATTTTTGAGGTTCGGATTTGTCTCGCAAAACACTTGACGAAAGGTCTCGGTTCGGATTTAAGGTATTGGATTCGGATTTTTTTTGAAAAAAACATAAAAAGTTTAAAAATCAAGTTTTTGGGCTTATTTTCACTCCTAGGCTATTATTAACCTCAATAACATTCAATAACAAGCATTTCCACTAATTTACAGTGTATTCTGAACACCTCACAATATAGTTATTAGTCCAAAACGTTGCAACAAGGTATCTTTCTGGACTGCGTAGAGGAGTGGGTCACCACAATATATATTAAAAACCCTGAACTTTTATGATTCGCACCAATAATTGTACCTGGACTGCGTAGAGGAGTGGGTCACCACAATATATTAAAAACCCTGAACTTTTATGAATCGCACCAATAAATGTACCTGGACTGCGTAGAGGAGTGGGTCACCACAATATATATAATAAGAAAACCATCAACTTGTTTGATTCGCACCAATAAATGTACCTGGACTGCGTAGAGGAGTGGGTCACCACAATATCTTAAAAACCCTGAACTTTTATGAATCGCACCAATAAATGTACCTGGACTGCGTAGAGGAGTGGGTCACCACAATATATATAATAAGAAAACCATCAACTTGTTTGATTCGCACCAATAAATGTACCTGGACTGCGTAGAGGAGTGGGTCACCACAATATATTAAAAACCCTGAACTTTTATGAATCGCACCAATAAATGTACCTGGACTGCGTAGAGGAGTGGGTCACCACAATATCTTAAAAACCCTGAACTTTTATGAATCGCACCAATAAATGTACCTGGACTGCGTAGAGGAGTGGGTCACCACAATATATATAATAAGAAAACCATCAACTTGTTTGATTCGCACCAATAAATGTACCTGGACTGCGTAGAGGAGTGGGTCACCACAATATATATAATAAGAAAACCATCAACTTGTTTGATTCGCACCAATAAATGTACCTGGACTGCGTAGAGGAGTGGGTCACCACAATATCTTAAAAACCCTGAACTTTTATGAATCGCACCAATAAATGTACCTGGACTGCGTAGAGGAGTGGGTCACCACAATATATATAATAAGAAAACCATCAACTTGTTTGATTCGCACCAATAAATGTACCTGGACTGCGTAGAGGAGTGGGTCACCACAATATCTTAAAAACCCTGAACTTTTATGAATCGCACCAATAAATGTACCTGGACTGCGTAGAGGAGTGGGTCACCACAATATATATAATAAGAAAACCATCAACTTGTTTGATTCGCACCAATAAATGTACCTGGACTGCGTAGAGGAGTGGGTCACCACAATATATTAAAAACCCTGAACTTTTATGAATCGCACCAATAAATGTACCTGGACTGCGTAGAGGAGTGGGTCACCACAATATATATAATAAGAAAACCATCAACTTGTTTGATTCGCACCAATAAATGTACCTGGACTGCGTAGAGGAGTGGGCACTGGGCACCACAATAAAATATATAAAAAACCTTCAACAGGTCTGCATTACACTACACATACGGCTGCTCCTCCATCCTCTCCATCATATACATGTTGGAGTTTTAGCGTGTGACAACCTCTTGTTTTTGATAATGTCAGTGCATTTTGAATATTTTTCAATTTGCCCCACACCACTGAATGTACTTTATCTATGATACGCATCTATCTATCTTGACTGCGTAGTGTGGTGGCCCCGGTACACAATTTGGTACCGGGGCCACAATAAAATAAATACACCCTCCACGTGTCAGAATTCCACCAAACAAGTATCTGGACTGCGTAGTGGGGTGGCCCCGGTACCCAACTTGATACCGGGGCCACAATAAAATAAATACACCCTCCACGTGTCAGAATTCCACCAAACAAGTATCTGGACTGCGTAGTGGGGTGGCCCCGGTACCCAACTTGATACCGGGGCCACAATAAAATAAATACACCCTCCACGTGTCAGAATTCCACCAAACAAGTATCTGGACTGCGTAGTGGGGTGGCCCCGGTACCCAACTTGATACCGGGGCCACAATAAAATAAATACACCCTCCACGTGTCAGAATTCCACCAAACAAGTATCTGGACTGCGTAGTGGGGTGGCCCCGGTACCCAACTTGATACCGGGGCCACAATACCTCCTCCAAACATGCTACAGACAATTCGTCATTGAGATCCCATTAAGTATGTTAAAGACAGACAGGGTCCAAGTGTTATTAGTTGACTTTGTAAAGAAAAAAACTGTCCCTGTTGCACATAGTCGTGCAATGAAGACTTACTTTTTCATTTAAAGGCACGATCTTTCAAGTGTAGTGTTTGTAAGTCTAAGTCATATTATACTTTTGGTAAAATTGGTTTTTTTGGTTCCTCTTTATGTTAATTAATTAGTAATAGAATTAAAGTAGGAAATAGAATTAAATAGAATTAAAGTAGGAAATAGAGTGGTATAGAGTTGTAGTGTGGTATAGATAGAGTGGTCCACACAATATAATAATAAAACCCTCAACTGGTCTGAATTCCACCAAACAAGTATCTTGACTGCGTAGTGTGGTGGCCCCGGTACACAATTTGGTACCGAGGCCACAATATAATTAAAAAACCCTCCACGTGTCGGAATTCCACCAAACAAGTATCTGGACTGCATAGTGGGGTGGCCCCGGTACCCAATTTGATACCGGGGCCACAATACCTCCTCAAAACATGCTCCAGACAATTCGTCATTGACAGACCCCAGACAGACAGGGTCGTAGTGTTACTGTTTGACTTTGTAAACCCAAAAAAATGTCCCTGTTGCACTTGCACATAGTCGTGCAATCAAGACTGACTTTTTCATTTAAAGGCACGATCTTTCAAGTGTCAGAAAGAGAGAGAAGACACAGGAGAGGAGAGTTGTAGCTGGGGACCTGGGGTGGAAGCTCCCAGGCTCCCCCAGCATTGCCTGGAAGTCTGAGCGTGGTGACTGAGCCAGGGCAAGGAATGTGTGCCCTGGATGAGGGGGAGAACTCCATGCCACTATAGTGAACCCAAGAGAGAGGGGGACACTGCACATGGAAGAGGCCCTGGAGTGAGGGCTGCTACAAGAGGCATGGTAGCTGTAGTGTCAGATCCTGAGGCTGAGAGTACACAGAGTGACGTGTTAGAGCACAGGAGACATTATCCCCGCAGAGGAGGGATGAGCTGCAGTTGAGAGGTCTGCTGTTGAAATAGGACATGCACACTTTAACAAACCAATCATTTCAGCGACAGGGCCTACCAAACAACTTTGACTGAAATGATTGGTTTGTTTGGGCCCCCACACCAAAAAAGCTATTCATCTCTCCCTGTACAGACTAAACAGGCTCTACTGAGGCAAGATGTCGTCCTCATCCTCAACCTCTGATTCCTCTCCCCCTACAGTGTGTACTTCCTCCTCATCACACATTATCAATTCGTCCCCGCTGGACTCCACAACCACAGGTCCCTCTGTAGTATCTGGAGGGCAGTGCTGTACTTCATTGAGGAATTGATTATTCATTTTTATAAACATCATTTTTTCAACGTTGTGAGGAAGCAACCTCCTTCGCCGCTCACTGACCAGGTTCCCCGCTGCACTAAAAACTCTTTCCGAGTACACACTGGAGGGGGGACAACTCAGGTAAAATAGAGCCAGTTTGTACAGGGGCTTCCAAACTGCCTTTTGGAGTTCTACCACGTCACTACCTCTAGTTAATTTAGATTGCAAGGCTTGTAAATATAAATACTTTGAAGATAAAAAAAAGCAGGCTGCCCAGACTGTGGAGCTAGAAAGTGAAATTAAATGGACCACGTTACTTTGGTGGCTATCTATGCCCCCCCCCCCGCCCTACACTTGTAGTTGAATATAAATAAAGCAGCCTGCATAGACTGTAGAACTAGCAATTCAAATATACAAAGAAATGGACAAAGGCAGTTTGGTATCTGTCTGCATCAGATCCCCTCTCCACTAGGAGTAAAACAGAAAACTTTTCAGCCGTTATATAATCTAGAATATAAATAGAAATTGAGAAATGCAATTTGGTATCTGTCTGCATCATAATCATCAACATCCTCCTCAGCGCCAGCTACATCAATATCCTCCTCCCAGTGCACAACATTCACACCTTCATTAGCCAAATCTGTAACTGGACTGTGGGTGATCCTTCCAGCATATGCAGAGGGCGTGCTGCAAATGCTGGATGGAGTCACCTCTTCCCGTACAGTGATGGGAAGGTCAGGGTTCACAACCAACAACACCCTTGGACTCGCCTTGGGGATTTGTGATGTCATCTGTTTAGAAGGCAGAGTTCTTTGCTGTTTTGTTGTTGTTGCTGACAGCATAACTCTTTTAAATTTTTTTGTAGGGGGGGGGAGGAGGGCTTTGATCCTTGGGTGAAGTTGGACCACTAGTCATGAACACGGGACAGGGCCTAAGCCGTTCCTTGCCACTACTTGTCGTAATTGGCATATTGCCAACTTTACGTTTCTCCTCAGATGATTTTAAGTTTCTTTTTTTGCTGTTTTTTGAGAACTTGGGCTTTTTGGATTTTACATGCCCTGTACTAGGAGATTGGGCATCGTGCTTGCCAGACGACGTTGATGGCATTTCATCGTCTATGTCATGACTAGTGGCAGCAGCTTCAGCATTAGGAGGAAGTGGGTCTTGATCTTTCCCTACTTTATCCTCCAAATTTTTGCTCTCCATTATATGTAGCACAAGATACTGCAGAATGTGTGAACTTGGTAATATTGCAGTACCAATGGACTTATAATGCTGGATTGGTTTTGCAAATTTGGTTATAATTATTATATATATTTTTTTTTTTAAAATTTTTTATTTTTTTTTACTTTTTTTTTATTTCTTACAAACTTGGGAATAATGGGGAAATAACTATGCCCTTAGAAGCACAGAGCACAGGACACAGCACCACTGGACTGAACAGGACACGGCACAGGACCCAGCAGCACTACGGAACTCAGCAGGACAGAGCACAGGACACAGCACCACTGGACTGATACTGCAGAATGTGTAAACTTTGTAATATTGCAGTACCACTGGACTTTTACTGCTGAATGTGTGAACTTGGTAATATTGCAGTACCAATGGACTTATAATGCTGGATTGGTTTTGCAAATTTGGTTATAATTATTATATATTTTTTTTTTTTTTAAATTTTTTATTTTTTTTTACTTTTTTTTTATTTTTTACAAACTTGGGAATAATGGGGAAATAACTATGCCCTTAGAAGCACAGAGCACAGGACACAGCACCACTGGACTGAACAGGACACGGCACAGGACCCAGCAGCACTACGGAACTCAGCAGGACAGAGCACAGGACACAGCACCACTGGACTGATACTGCAGAATGTGTAAACTTTGTAATATTGCAGTACCACTGGACTTTTACTGCTGAATGTGTGAACTTGGTAATATTGCAGTACCAATGGACTTATAATGCTGGATTGGTTTTGCAAATTTGGTTATAATTATTATATTTTTTTTTTTTTTTTTAATTTTTTATTTTTTTTTACTTTTTTTTTATTTTTTACAAACTTGGGAATAATGGGGAAATAACTATGCCCTTAGAAGCACAGAGCACAGGACACAGCACCACTGGACTGAACAGGACACGGCACAGGACCCAGCAGCACTACGGAACTCAGCAGGACAGAGCACAGGACACAGCACCACTGGACTGATACTGCAGAATGTGTAAACTTTGTAATATTGCAGTACCACTGGACTTTTACTGCTGAATGTGTGAACTTGGTAATATTGCAGTACCAATGGACTTATAATGCTGGATTGGTTTTGCAAATTTGGTTATAATTATTATATATTTTTTTTTTTTTTTAATTTTTTATTTTTTTTTACTTTTTTTTTATTTTTTACAAACTTGGGAATAATGGGGAAATAACTATGCCCTTAGAAGCACAGAGCACAGGACACAGCACCACTGGACTGAACAGGACACGGCACAGGACCCAGCAGCACTACGGAACTCAGCAGGACAGAGCACAGGACACAGCACCACTGGACTGATACTGCAGAATGTGTAAACTTTGTAATATTGCAGTACCACTGGACTTTTACTGCTGAATGTGTGAACTTGGTAATATTGCAGTACCAATGGACTTATAATGCTGGATTGGTTTTGCAAATTTGGTTATAATTATTATTTATTTTTTTTTTTTTTTTACTTTTTTTTTATTTTTTACAAACTTGGGAATAATGGGGAAATAACTATGCCCTTAGAAGCACAGAGCACAGGACACAGCACCACTGGACTGAACAGGACACGGCACAGGACCCAGCAGCACTACGGAACTCAGCAGGACAGAGCACAGGACACAGCACCACTGGACTGATACTGCAGAATGTGTAAACTTTGTAATATTGCAGTACCACTGGACTTTTACTGCTGAATGTGTGAACTTGGTAATATTGCAGTACCAATGGGCTTATACTGCAGGATTGGTTGTGAAAATTTTGTGGTAATTAAAAAATATTAAAGTAGTTTTTGGTATTTTATAAAAAAAAAATTTTTTTATTTTTTTAAACACAGGGGAATATTGGGGAAATAACTATGCCCTTAGAAGCACAGAGCACAGGACACAGCACCACTGGACTGAACAGGACACAGCACAGGACCCAGCAGCACCACTGACCTCAGAAGGACAGAGCACAGCACACAGCACCACTGGACTGATACTGCAGAACACAGCACAGCACAGCACAGCACTAAACAGCACAGCACTAAACAGCACAGAACTAAACAGCACAGAACTAAACAGCACAGAACTAAACAGCACAGAACTAAACAGCACAGAACTAAACAGCACAGAGGACCACCTAACACACCCTCCCTCTACCCTGATCAATGCCCGAGTGAAGATGGCGGCGACTAGCGGGGAATTTATAGGATCCGAGTATCGCGAGATCCGACAACGGGATTATGAGTCAGAGCCTCAGTTTCACTTTTGAATTTGGCGCCAATACCCGGATCTGTCTCGGATCCGACTCGGATCCGCAACGTTCGGGTGGGCTCGGATTTCAGAAATCCGAGCGCGCTCATCCCTAGTTACTGTGCAGACCCCTAAAATCTCTGGTGGCTTTATAATGCAGACCACTCCAAATCTCTGGCGGTTTTACTACATAGAGGGCTTCCTGAACTCCACTCGTCCACCAATCAGAGAGGGAGGAACCTACCTTAACGCCGATTGGTGATAAAATGAATTACAATTAGACAATCTCGGGGGACAATCTTTACCTGTCTCACCAGCTATCACTTGTGGACCACCACCTTAATTAATTACGTATTTTCCATTTCCTTTCTTTTCCATCTTCATTTATATCTTAAGACAACTATAATAACGCAATAATACATTTGTGTTACTGAAAACTCACCACCTGCTTCATTCGGAGGCTCTACTGTAAGACGTTTCTGTATAAACATCCCCCTTCCTCTTAGGCACCACAGCCCTGCGTTCACACTGCTGACAGCGGAATCTACACGCCCCCCTTTTTGTTCAACGTGGGAAGATGGGGAGCAGGACCACTATACTGCTAAACGTCTGCGATGGAGTCCTGCAGAGATATAATAGCAGTTACTAGTCAGGAAAGCATGCTGCTGTGATTATACCTCTGAAGATAGGCAATCATGATGCTTAAATGAGCCAATAGGGGAATTAACTGGGCAAACTTGGAGGATTGCCCTGCACATGTTGGAGGCTGGAGTACATATCAGTTACCTTGTTTATTTTTTGATGATGTAAATCGTGACAATCAGCAGGAAGGTGTGTGCGCACTGAGGCTCATACCAAGGAGCTCACACCCACAACTAAAAAAACAAAAACTGGCATACCTGTTGTCTACATGAAACATCCTCTGTCTCCCACAATTTATGTAATATGAAAATGACAGGTCTACTGCACCCATAGGGAAAGTGGATATTATAGAAGATCACATAAGTGCACTGTGCGGGGCCTGACTAAGGGCTCGGGCCACCCTAGGTTAATACGCTTGTAGCGCCCACGCGTCTTCCTTGCCAAGCTAATGAGCGGTAGGTAATAAGGGCAGCACAGTGGCCTAGTGGTTAGCACTTCTGCCTCACAGCACTGAGGTCATGAGTTCGGTTCCCGACCATGGCCGTATCTGTGTGGAGTTTGTATGTTCTCCCTGTGTTTGGGTTTCCTCCGGGTGCTCCGGTTTCCTCCCACACTCCAAAAAACATACTGGTAGGTTAATTGGCTGCTATCAAAATTGACCCTAGTGTGTGTGTGTGTGTGTGTGTGTGTGTGTGTGTGTGTTAGGGAATTTAGACTGTAAGCTCCAGTGGGGCAGGGACTGATGTGAATGAGTTCTCTGTACAGCGCTGCGGAATTAGTGGCGCTATATAAATTGATGATGATGATAGGTAAAAACAAACTCCTCTTTAATTTATAATCCGACTTCCTTCACCCACCCAATGTTTATGTTCCGGTGTTTTGGGATGTCAGCTCCACTTGGCTTTTTATATAAGGTGATCTTTGTCACTCATTCTGTTTCCTTAAAATCAGAACTGTATAGTAGAACGAGGCGTGAACGAGCGCTACTGAGGGTGAAGGTGTAATGGACCAGTCGCTTAGCTGCAAGTCGCTGAGAAGCGCAGCCCCTAAAATCAGAGGGTCCCCAGGTGGCAAACAGAAGAGTTAATTATTCATTATCAATTTACATTTCTTGTATTGATAATGATGCCTACTGCACAGTAACACGGACCTGAGGACCGTCTGATGGTCTCATTGAATATTGTTTCCCTCTGGATTATTGGCTTCAGTTATCAATTAATAACTATATAAGGACACTCTTTGTAAAAGTAAAATGGTCTCTTCAATCATTATAGACAGAAGACTGCATATAAATATCATTCAATATAGACAGGGCTGCCAAGAGGAATTCAGGGCCCCGGTACAACAAATTCATGGGGCCCCCCTTACAGGTGTGCAAGTTAAAAAAGATTTTACATCTTTTAACAAGCAAAATTTTTTTACTCGCAAAATTGGAAGCGGGTGTGGTCATACAATTGGGGGCGTGGCTATGCATCATTGGGGCATGCCTGGTAGGGAAAAGCGCTAGCCCCTGAATTCACCGGAGCATCACATATGTCCAAGCCCTCCTGACTTTCAACACATCTAGCACCACAGTGTAATACACAAAGAATGCAATGTGTACACACAGTTCACAGTCTTGGCCTGTACCTTACATTGGGCAGAACACTCACCAAACATTGACATTGTCCCACTAGAATCACAACATTTCACACACTCTCCTGCTCTCTCCTACCTGTTCTTCTCACTTTCATCCCATGTGGCTGCAGGTATCTTTAGTTATGGCTTGTCTGGATCCTGGAATGTTGAAGGCCCTATTTGGAAAAAAATGGGTACATTTAGAAAATTCCAACCAGCCCCGGCATTAAATCAATAGGACCCATGATTAATACTTAGGTCTTCTTTCAGCCCTAAAATTAAAGTAATAGTATTCCCATTTAATAAATAAACCTATTTCCCTCCCTCCAAACTGCCCCAGCAATAAATTAATAGCATTTAAGTATAATAAATATACCTGTTTCCTGCAACCGTCACTGCCATTAAATAATTCATATTCACATTTAATAAATAGACCTCATGCTCCTCAATCTCATCCCCACATTAAATTAATAGCCCCCAAACCACCCTTCTTAAATTAATAGTACCGACTATAAAATTAAATTGTCCCACCATCACCACACAAACAAAATAGCACCCATTAGTTAGTCACAAATTACCACACACACATTACTGTGCCCCTTCATCACCATGCTGTGCCCCCTTATTATCACACTCTGCCCTCCATGCTGCTTTTGCTCCCCCATTCTCCTGGCCCCCTTTATCACAATCTGCCATGATGCTTTTGCCCACTTCACACTCTGCCATGCTGCCTTTGCCCCACTTCACACTCTGCCATGCTGCTTTTGTCCCCCTTCACACTCTGCCATGCTGTCTTTGCCCCTTCACAGTCTGCCATGCTGCCTTTGCCCCTTCACAGTCTGCCATGCTGGCTTTGCCCCCCTTTTTACTCTGCCATGCTGCTTTTGCCCCCCCTTGCTTCCGTTCCTTCACTTACCTTTTCTTCTCTTCTTGTCTTCTGTCTTCTTGCCAACTCCTCTCTGCGCCGCTCCTCACTGAACGCTGGGCGTGATGACTTAATGCCTGGCATCCACTGCGAACGGAGCAGAGAGGAGGGAGGAGGGGCTTCGGCTCCGCAATTGTGTGAGTATTTTATTTATTATTTTTTTTGAAGGTACTCGCTCCCCCCACCAACGAAGAGGGGAGCCATCAGAGTAGGGGCCTACCGGGGGATACCCCGGCTCCCCGGCGGGCTAGTTTGACTCTACCATGGGGCAACAAAACACATTTCAAGCTCCTACGGTGGCTGTCTATAAAAGCTGCCAATCACATGGCTGATATTCCATTCCCAGGGAAATTATTGCAGCACACAAGTTCTTCATCATCTTGGCTGAAGCACGAAGAAGCCCGACCTCTCTTGTCCAATAAGTTGTTATTTTAGTTTCTGGGCAGTTCTTTTCTTTTACTCTGGATGCAAAAAGTTCAGATGCATGCTTTGATAGACTTATATATGGAAGGGGGAATATTCTAGAATGATTGCGGAGTGAACACCTAGAATATTTGCGTGTCTCACCTTCTAGAACAGTGGTCGGCGAACAGGGGTAAATTACCCCAAATGGGGTAAAAAATGTCTTTTCCGGGGGTAACCACACACCACGGCTCCAAAGAGGTTTTGTTATTTTTTTTTTAATAAATCACATGACCGCGTGGCGCGACGGCTCCCAGCAGTCCTCTCTCCTGCCCTCCCACTGAATGTGACGGTTATCACGCCCGACGCCAGCGGCAGAAGAGGCAGAAGAAAACAAGAGTAGAAGAACAGAAAAGAAGAAAAAAGAGAGAAAGACAAGAGAAAAGTAAGTAAAATAACAGAGGCACATAGGGTGAGGGAAGTAAGAGAGGGGGAAACAAAACTATGGAGGCACATAAGGTGAGGGAGGAAAGGGAAGTGGGAACAAAAGTATGGAGGTATATATATATATATATATATATATATATATATATATACGGTATATATATATATATATATATATATATATCAATTGCATTATTATTATATGCTTAACTAGAGCCTTGCACAACAATTAGGCCCCACCTGGTGCTCAATTAGAGGTGCTTTGGTGTCTTTCTTTCTCTCTTTGGATGGTTTTACATTGGTGCTTAAATCAATTTCCATGTGTTCATTTTGTACAGCTTTCAGCAAGTCTCATCATTTTTTGTGTCTGTCCAAGAGAATTTCATACTGCTTGTTTTGGGGGAATCTGACTTCTTTTGGAAGTTTATTAGAATAAATATATTTTCATTGTATTTTCATTTCATTTTTTATATATGGAACATAATGTCCTCGTAATTATAGCTACAAATACAACTTCTTGGAAGAGATTCATCCAAACCATTTTTAGATTTTGTGATATGATATGGTTATCATCATCATCAATTGCTGCCAGGCTGTGTACCGTACTAGCAGGATATATCATCAATTTCTGGGGGTACAGTGTGCAATACAATTAATTTCAGGGGTTATGGAACCCACTTTCTATGCTCTCTAAACGTGTGCTGAAGGGTTACAGCTTTTCCAATCACTGTCTTTTTTACCCTTCAGATGACATCAAATAGAAAAAGAATATACCAGGAAGAGTTCCTCGATTATGGGTTTACCCAAATTGACGACAAAGGGACCTGTCCAAATTGCTCTGACATCAAAATGTCCCAATATTGATGCTCACGTATCGACAATGAAGCAACATCATTTCTCCAAAACCTGAAGTTTTGAAGTTGAAGCTGATTCCATACAGGTTTGAAGTCAAATAATTAATAATATATGATTTCCTTAATTATTATTATTATTATTATTTCCTTAATTTCTAATCAAGGTGGTAACGTCGGCATTTCTAAATATATTTTGGGGTAAAAGGTAAAAAAGTTCCCTGACCACTGTTCTAGAATGCTCTGGTAGATTCCCACATGCAGAGGTTATGGATAAGTTCCCTATTAATTGAGAGTATCCATTATCTCGAACTAGAGCCAATTCCAAAAAACTACTTTCAATTCTTAATGCAGCAGCCACAAAATACCCTAAACTCGTTCAAATATCCATAGCAACTAAAGAATATTTTTGTTGTTGTAGGGCTGTGTAATCGTTCCCTGGTTTCCTTGTGATAATAATAGTTTTCCTTCCCCTTTGGAAATGGACCCACATAGTTATCTCATGTGGAGGATTAGACCCTGTGGGCTCTGGGTGGAACTGAAGATAATGTCACCCCACTCCATGTGTCTTACTACGAATTCCTTAATATGCACTGTGGGCCCTTTCTGAACATTCATTTTCATCAGCAGCCCCCTCTCCCATGATATATATTCCATATATTCTCCAACAAACATTAAGAACATATCTCCATGTTCATTGGAATGTTGGTTGAGTTCCACAATCCAACGTCATTCTTACACAACTAGTCTTGTATGGGAAGCTCTGGACACCCCCTCCTAAACACCCCCATTATAATCTGCCACAGCAGTGTCCCTATGATGTCAGGTCTGCTGACATCATCATGCACTGTGACATCATAGTGATTGACCACACTGACCAGAGGCAGCTCAGAGAGGCAGCTCAGAGAGAGCAAGGAGGACACAGAGCAGGGTGTTACGTCAGTCTCTCTCTACTCGAAGTTACTACGAATTTATGAGGTGAGTTCTAATTATGAAAGTGCATGTGACTAGTGTCAGAGAACCTGTTTATGTTCAGTCTTCATCTCCCGCTCCTCTGTGTGTCTGTAATGTAGAAGTGGGTGGGAATGAAACAATCTGTAGCCAATCAGACATTAGTTATGTTCACAGCAGCACAGATTATATCAGATTAGTGATGTGGTAATCTCATCCCTTCCATCATCAGCTCCGTACAGAGATGATTTATATTACGTGCTGCTACTGAACCCTCTTTCTTCTTATCACAAGGGGGAGCAATGTGTATTATCAGCAGACATTAAAGGATAACGCCACAAAGAGCTAAAATGATAAGAAAATGAAAGTTACCTGCAGTCACTCAATCTGGTGAGGTCTGCGATGCCCGTAACGGCTGAACCAGCAAATCCCCGATCTTGGTAGGGGGAGGAATTTGTCAACCTTCTAGTGGTGTTGTCAAAGACCTTCCCCCTGTAGTCACATTCTAATAGCTATAGCCACAGATATCTTTTCCTGTAGCTCACAGATCTGAGTATTCCTGGCTATTTGGTGTACATTAAATATGCAGGTAAATAGTAATACATTCTTTACCTGTCTGTCCAGTTTGCAGGAGAAGAGCAATGAGCTCTACTCTCTAGAGGAGGAAGTCAATAACATCAAGGCAGACCTAGAGAGGAGCCGGGCAGCGGCATGGGAGGCGTATGACAAGAGGAAGCAGCTGGTAAGAAAACAGTCTATAACTATTTGTATACATCGAAACATATACATACAGAGGTGATCACGCCAGGTTGAGGGGCGTGGCACCAGAGGGGGCATCACCAGCGGAGGTGTTCTAAGGGCTTCTAAAGCATTAGGCTGCTTCCAACTCCCCTACTCTATAAGAATGTGTATTCATTCACATCAGTTCCTGCTCCAGCTTCCACCTGGTAGTGGGACAGTGAAAGGTTAATCCTTCACCATGGCAACCACAGGAAATTGACTCGGGGTACAGATTCAGTTTCCCACTGTTCGTATTATAGACAGGATTTTATACTTTTTACCCTCTGGCACTCTCTCTCTCACCCTCTGGCACTGTCTCATCCTCTTTCACTCTCTCTCTCACCCTCTGTCACTCTCTCACCCTCTGTAACTCTCGCTGTCAAAAATCTGACCATATAACTGCATTGTCCCCCGTGCAGGAAAGAAAGCTCCTCAGCCTGGAAGAGAAGGAGGAATGGCTCTACAGCCAGGTCAGTCCACCACCATATCACGTAATATTATAATGTGATGTAGTGCGCTCTCTCCTCACAAGGGTCCCGTAAGACCAAAGATGAAGCTTTGACCACACACTGCTCCCTATTCATCCACTGAAACATACATGGTTCTCTTATACTATTTATAATGTCCATGATAACACACAGCAAGCCCCTCACCCAGGTATAATAATGTAAACATATAACCAGCAAGTACCCTCACCCCAGCTGTATTACTGTACACAGCCATCACCCCAGTTCTAGTAACATACATAGAAATACGCGTATAGTAAATCCCATACCCCATCTAGGAGAATTGTGGGGTCCCACAATTGTGGGCTATCCTCAGGTCAGTTCTCCTGCTGCCGGCAGAGGTATCTTGAATCTCTGCAGCTGATTGGACGGCTTAGTCAGGTGTTGTCTCTTCCCCAATCTGTCTTCACAGAACACCTGAAATTCTTCCTTTTACAGCACTGGCACGGTTTCCCTCCTGATTATAGATTGCAAGCTCTTCAGAATAGGGACTTCCCTTCCCATATTAATTATTGACAACAACATTTATTGAAATCATGAATTTAATAGCAGATTGTATAGTCCTCCCACCACACACATATATATCCCAAATATGTATCAGGCTAACAAGAAGGCTATGTGCGTATAGCTGTAGTAACCTGCTCACATTCTGTCATTTGTTTAATGGAATAGTGGACATTAAGATGACCTGGAGGTTACTCTGTCCATAAAATCCCCCCAATACTGTCTTCTATGTTCCTAATAAAGTAATACAGTGATAGGGAGCGATCCCCACTTATCCTGTTCATGTATAGTCTGATTTATGGGAAGATAAGATCTACAAGTTAAAGATCTCTAGAGAACTTGGACGCTGTAACATAGCCGTACCCTGCAAATAAGCCCCTTTATGTGAGGAGCAGACACTCTACACAATGTTTTACACAAATGTACAATATGGTGAGGGCTATATAGTCATATACACAGATCTGTATTTAATTCTCTCTATTACAGATTATACCATATTACCATCAAAACAACTGGCTGGAGGAGGAGGCCTCCAGGCTGTGTGAGCTCGTCTCGGAGCAGGAGGTACAGTATAACAGTTACTATAAAGAGGTGGCGCTCAGGTGGCGGCTTTGCTTACATTACCCCTGGTGCTGTCACTTCAGAGCTGCCCGGGTACATTTTATATGACACTCACTTCATAGGCGCAGAGAGAATACAAACACACATAGGAAGTAACAACTTTTATAAACACTGTGTCTGGGTCCCCACGTTCCTCGCTTCCCGCTGCCAGAAATGTTTTATTGTATTTATTACATGTGTGCCCAGTGTACACATATGTAAATGTGGGATGTATTTATGTATAAAGGTAATGTATTCCACTCACCCGGTGGTCTAGAAGGGATCAGGGGGCCCCAAGGCAGCGCCAGAAGCCCCCACAACAGCTCTAGCAGTGTCCTCAGGTGCTCAATAAGACCTGGCGGGGTTATGTCATCTATCCTCTGGTCCCTGAGTCTGGGAGCTGGAGGGTGACAGTACCAGAGGCCCTAGCAGTGGCCCCCAACAGGTTCTGCTGAACCCACATGGCACACTACCCCCTGGGAGTCCCGGGAAGTGCCACAGCGGAGGTCAGAGAGGTCTGATGGTGCCAGACATCAGAGACAAAGAACTGTCAGTCTGGGAGAGAGATGTAAAGATTAGATTCCCCAGCCCAGAGGAGGGGGCTCTCACAGAAGAACATCCCCCCCCCCCCTTCCCACACACACACACACACACACACACACACCTGGTCCTAAAGTGAGTCCAAGTAAAAGTTATATAACCTGTCTGATCTTATGCAATTAGAAGAGGATCGGCCTGGATGGGTTAAATTTTCTGGGGGCTGGTTTACCCCCCACTAGCACTGTGTGTGTAAATTAGAGATGGGCGGGTCCGGTTCTCCGAGAACCGAACCCACCCGAACTTTGGGTATCCGAGTACCGAGCTGAGCAGCTCGGTACTCTCCCGCCCATTCCGAATCCAAATCGAGGCCGAACGTCATTGTGACGTCGTCGGATCTCGGGACTCGGTTCTCGCGATACTTCAACTTTATAAATACACGCCTCCACAGCAATCCATCGCCATTTGACAGAGGGAGAGAGCAGGGTGTAGTCATAGGCTAATTAGAGCAGGGACAGAGAATACCATATTGTTCTTGCAATTGCTCTAACCAAAATCGCTAGTGCAGAGAGGAGGATAGAGGTTTATTATTTTTTCTTCATATTTGGCACTCCCCAGCGCTTTTGGGGTGTCCCCCATAATTGTGCATTAATATTTCTGGCTGTCAAAAGTCATATCTGTCAGCATTATCTACTAAATAATTTGTAGCACACCTCAGTGTTTTTGGGGTGTCCTCCCTAATTGTGCATTAATATTTCTGGCTGTCAAAAGTCATATCTGTCAGCAGTATCTACTCAATAATTTTTAGCACTCCTCAGTGTTTTTGGGGTGTCCTCCCTAATTGTGCATTAATATTTCTGGCTGTCAAAAGTCATATCTGTCAGCAGTATCTACTCAATAATTTGTAGCACTCCTCAGTGTTTTTGGGGTGTCCTCCCTAATTGTGCATTAATATTTCTGGCTGTCAAAAGTCATATCTGTCAGCAGTATCTACTCAATAATTTGTAGCACTCCTCAGTGTTTTTGGGGTGTCCTCCCTAATTGTGCATTAATATTTCTGGCTGTCAAAAGTCATATCTGTCAGCAGTATCTACTCAATAATTTTTAGCACTCCTCAGTGTTTTTGGGGTGTCCTCCCTAATTGTGCATTAATATTTCTGGCTGTCAAAAGTCATATCTGTCAGCAGTATCTACTCAATAATTTGTAGCACTCCTCAGTGTTTTTGGGGTGTCCTCCCTAATTGTGCATTAATATTTCTGGCTGTCAAAAGTCATATCTGTCAGCAGTATCTACTCAATAATTTGTAGCACTCCTCAGTGTTTTTGGGGTGTCCTCCCTAATTGTGCATTAATATTTCTGGCTGTCAAAAGTCATATCTGTCAGCAGTATCTACTCAATAATTTGTAGCACTCCTCAGTGTTTTTGGGGTGTCCTCCCTAATTGTGCATTAATATTTCTGGCTGTCAAAAGTCATATCTGTCAGCAGTATCTACTCAATAATTTTTAGCACTCCTCAGTGTTTTTGGGGTGTCCTCCCTAATTGTGCATTAATATTTCTGGCTGTCAAAAGTCATATCTGTCAGCAGTATCTACTCAATAATTTGTAGCACTCCTCAGTGTTTTTGGGGTGTCCTCCCTAATTGTGCATTAATATTTCTGGCTGTCAAAAGTCATATCTGTCAGCAGTATCTACTCAATAATTTTTAGCACTCCTCAGTGTTTTTGGGGTGTCCTCCCTAATTGTGCATTAATATTTCTGGCTGTCAAAAGTCATATCTGTCAGCAGTATCTACTCAATAATTTTTAGCACTCCTCAGTGTTTTTGGGGTGTCCTCCCTAATTGTGCATTAATATTTCTGGCTGTCAAAAGTCATATCTGTCAGCAGTATCTACTCAATAATTTTTAGCACTCCTCAGTGTTTTTGGGGTGTCCTCCCTAATTGTGCATTAATATTTCTGGCTGTCAAAAGTCATATCTGTCAGCAGTATCTACTCAATAATTTTTAGCACTCCTCAGTGTTTTTGGGGTGTCCTCCCTAATTGTGCATTAATATTTCTGGCTGTCAAAAGTCATATCTGTCAGCAGTATCTACTAAATAATTTTTAGCACTCCTCAGTGCTTTTGGGGTGTCCTCCCTAATTGTGCATTAATATTTCTGGCTGTCAAAAGTCATATCTGTCAGCAGTATCTACTAAATAATTTTTAGCACTCCCCAGTGGTTTGCGCTCAGAATGGATTCAAAGCAGTCCACATATGATCTGAATGAGCAACCAGGTTCTGTCACCAGTCCTGATGTTAGTGTTCCCAGTACGTCATCTGGCCAAGGCGATGTCAAACAACAGAGTGTTTTCAAATTAGTGCAAAAAACAAAAACCCAAAAAAAATTTACTGTATTGAAGCGAAAAAGAAGTGTAACTGAGCAAAAGTTAAGTGACGATAAAAAAAAAATTGCAAGCATGCCATTCTACACACGCAGTGGCAAAGAGAGAATGAGGCCTTCACCTTTGGCTATTAGTGGCAGATCCCAAAAAGTTACCCAGCCTACAATTGGTGCACAACTACTGTTATGCGTCAAAGCCGAGCTGCAAGATAACAGTGAGGCATTACAGGAGAATATTTGCTCTGATTCACAAATGACAACAATCCCTGTGGAGAGTCCATCCAACAGTGGGATGTCTAATCGTGAGCATTCTGCTGATGTGTGCCTTAATAGCCCGAGTGTAGCCGGTGATACCCAAATTGAGGATGCCACTTTGGAATTAGAAGAGGATGAGGGGGAGATTTGTGTAGGCGACGAGGGCGCTAATGATGATGTTGATGATTATGATGCAGACAGATACCAAATTGCCTTTCTCAATTTCTATTTATATTCTAGATTATATAACGGCTGAATAGTTTTCTATTTTACTCCTAGTGGAGAGAGGATCTGATGCAGACAGATACCAAACTGCCTTTGTCCATTTCAATTTATATTGTACAGTATATAACGGCTGAATTTATTAGTATTTTATACAAGTGGAGGGGGGCCTAGAGAGACAGAAACCAAACTGGCTTTCTCCATGTCAATTAATATTGTACAGTCTATAATGGCTGAATTGTTTGGTATTTTATACAAGTGGAGGGGGGCCTAGAGAGACAGAAACCAAACTGGCTTTCTCCATGTCAATTAATATTGTACAGTCTATAATGGCTGAATTGTTTGGTATTTTATACAAGTGGAGGGGGGCCTAGAGAGACAGAAACCAAACTGGCTTTCTCCATGTCAATTAATATTGTACAGTCTATAATGGCTGAATTTTTTGGTATTTTATACAAGTGGAGGGGGGCCTTGAGAGACAGAAACCAAACTGGCTTTTTCCATTTCTTTACATATTTAACTATAAGTGTAGGGTGTAATATACATTCAAGACGATGGCTGCATTGCCAATATGCATAGATGGAGAGGAAGACAATCTGTTTTGTGTGTAGAATAGGCCTACCAACGAAGAATTAAACTGTTTTTTTGGATGATTTATTACCTCAACAATTAGATTACTTGTCTCTAAAACAGTTGGAGCACTAAATTGGGTTAATTTAGGCCCAAAAACATGGATTTTCCCAAAAAATAGCAAAACAAAACCAAACAAAACCAAAACCAAAACCAAAACACGCAATGGCGGTTTTGCAAAACCAAAACCAAAACCAAAACACGACGGTAATCCAGATCCAAAACCGAATCCAAAACCAAAACACGGGGGTCAGTGACCATCTCTAGTGTAAATGTACACAGCTAGTAACCCACATAAATATAACATCACTACCTTCCAATGTGAGTGTAACAGACCAGCTCTAACAAGAGCTACATGAGCAATACACTCTCGTCTATAAGATCCTGTGTTCCTGGGAGCTTACCATTTATTCCATCTCCCGGCCATCCTGCGCTCAGCTACCCGGCAGTACTGATCCAAAGTAAGCGGTCAGAAGCTTGTAGCCGGAGCAACAAGCAAGGAGGTGCTGCAGCAGCTGCGCCCTACACAGAAGTGTAAGCGGTTCCTGGTAGGCTGGTGAAGGAAGGTGACAGTGATTATCCACCTAAATCATAACACATTTAGTTTGGTTTGGTCAAGTGGGAAAACTAGGAGCAGTCACTGACTAGTCCCTGAAAACCAGCAAAACGCATAGAGCGTAATGGAGGACGGGGCGGCACAGCGCACATAGGGATTTAAATTAATTAAGTTAAAGTATTTGTTTATTCAATGGCGAGAAGCTTTTCATAGTCTAGTTCCCTTGGATTGGTTGTCCCACAATAGGTCCACGTTCCAGGCTCATATATGGTGATGATGATGATATATCTGAGATAAAGATCACACTAAATGTCTGACCTGGGCGGTAGCAGTTATATTTCTATGGTCGTAATCCTTGTGGGAAGCTGCATTATATGAGTGTGGTGTCTGCTTTCATTTTCTTTCTATGTTGCTGTTACGTGTGAACTCTTCAAGTCAAATTTCTATACAAAATCAAAATGAAAAATATATAGAATGACCAATTTGTTGTTGTTTCATGAGATTATTTGTGTATAATTGTGTATAATTTATCTCACCCTGTATCTCTTTCCCTAGATAATCAATAAAAAGCTGTTAGAACATCAGCTGGGACAGACTTACCAGTTAGTATCTATATATATTTATTTATTCCATGTACATATATATATTTCTATATGGTTCTAAAGAGGAACATTTGTATATTAATCAGTACAGGCTCTGTCTATACTGTTCTTGTAACTCCAGAAAGGAGATCTGTTATATACTGTTAAATAAATACTCACCCCACTTAAAACAAAATGTATAAGAGAAACCTCCAGATAGGAACTATGACCATGTAGGTGTTAATAACTCTTGTGAATAGAAGATATAACTTTAAATAATAATGTTTCTGATCCATTAGGAGAAAACCTGTGGAGGCGGCTTCTGAACCCGCAGCAGACAACAACAAGCTGCAAGCATTGGTCAGAGCTGAGGTGGTGAGTTCATGTCAATCATTAGAAATCACCTCTTGTCTTTAAAAGTTCCCTAATAGTTTGCGTGTTCTGACCCTACCTCACCAGCCCCTTGTACTACACCAGAGCTCCTCACTAGTGTAGTGCATTGACGTGGAGCAGGAGTATTAGTATGATTGCTGGGACGCTTTAAGTCATTCACATGAGGTCTGATCGGACTTTTCTTTTTATACCTCTATAGACCAGACACACCTAACCACATTTTCCAAACTGCAGGCTATTGAACTAGATGATTGCAGTTGGATTACTATCAGATAATGTGTTTGTTTTGGGGCAACACGCTGCAATATTGGCCAATATCGTATCACGGCCGGACAACTTTATAGCAGTTCTTTTTTACCGTGTCCTTGATGGTCTGTAACCTTTTCTGGTCTCACATCTCAAACCATCTCCATGAAACCTACAGGACACTGTTGTAACGTCAGTGGCTGATCTTGTGTCGTACTTGTCATAATCCCACCACTACTCTGATTTTCTTTCAGAAGAGGCAGCTGCACAAAGTAAAAAAGAAAAGAAGCACTGCAGACTAAGGTGAATTATACTCCTATTATTATTTCAAAATGATTGCAACTGTTCAGCGCTGTAACAGTCTTTCTTTTTCAGGTTGCTATTTACCACCATTATGCACCTGGTCCAGTGGTGCTGGAAACTGGCGATGATATCGGGGATACTCATGCTCTTATTGTATATATTTATGGAGGTTAATGAGGACCAAGTCAAGTGCCGTTGCCTCACAGGAGCAGCGATGGAATACATCCTTAGGCCCCACCTTGTCATCCAGGTGCGGGGCCCACCACCCATATAAAGAATATATTGGCTTAATAAATACTATAGATGCTCACTGACCCCCGTGTTTTGGTTTTGGATCTGGATTACCGTCGTGTTTTGGTTTTGCCAAACCGCCCTTGTGTGTTTTGGTTTTGCTTGGTTTTGTTTGGCAATTTGTAAAAAAAATACATTTTTTTGGGCTAAAATAACATAATTTAGGTATTATTTTGTAGCTACATTATTATAAACCTCACTAACACTAATTTCCAGTCATTTCCATTCAATTTTGACCACCTCCTAGGTCACAATATGATTTTCATACACTTTCAAAGAAAAATTGCTGCAGTTCTTGCCAGTGATAAGAAAAAGGCCATTGTCATGCCTGGGCATAAGACCAAAAATCCACCTCTTAAGTGTGGAATTATTTTTACACAAATCCTGACAACAGTTGTCTAGCCATTTGTAGCGTTTTTAAAGTCACACTCAGTAGAGGTAGGGACCTTAACCATCTGGGATCCTCATACATAATGTTACATAATTTTTCAGCGAGTTCTTGGAAAGCTGTCGGGAAAATCAGAAACTTAGGTTAAAAAAATAACAACAAGCAGTCCAGCATCATCTACCTCCCTTCTCTCATCTACATCCCAGCACCTGCAATCTACACCCCCAACACCTTCATCATCAATATCCCCAGAACCAACAATTGGCAGTTAAACAATCCTTTGCAAGAGGAAGCAAGTATGAAAGCTGTCACCCAGTCGCAAAGCGAATCACAGACGCCCTGGGTACTATGCTAGTGTTAGATCTGCGTCCAATGTCCACTATTAATACAGTTGGCTTAAGACATTTAATTGAGGTGTAATGTCCCTGTTAGCAAATGTCATCACTATACCATTTTACTAGAAAAGCTATTACCCACCTGTACCTGAAGGTTCCTAAAAATTTAATTATTGGGCTACAAAATGGCATTCTACCCACTCTACACTTAACCACATATATGTGGGCAAGCATTATAACTAAAGATTAATTCCTTTTTCTATTCACTGAACATCCAATTGTGCCGATGTTCTATCATCTCCCTAAAGTACATAAGTCTCCAGTGATGCCAGCAGGAAGGCCTATTATATCAGGAGTGGGGTCTTTTACCTCAAATTTGTCTATGTTTGTTGACTATTTTTTGCAGGGTCATGTTTCCCGCCAAAAGTCTCATGTTAAAGACACCTTACCTATGTTAATATTAGTAGATTCAGTGGAATGGAATGATGATTATTGTTTCTTAACTTTGGACGTACAGGCTCCGTACACAAATATTCCTCACGACAAAGGCATTGAGGCTACGAAGATATATTTACAGGATGATATCACAATCTCAGATGGGAAGAGGCTTTTTTATTCTGGAAGCAATTGCATTCATTCTATCACATAATTACTTTATGTTTGAAAAACGGTTCTATTTACAGACGACCGCAATGGGGGCCAGGTTCGCGCTGAGTTTTGCGAATTTATATATGGGCGTCTTCGAACAACAGTTTATATGGGAGGGCCCATTCGGCGCGAACCTGGTCCTCTACTGTCGCTATAAACCTTTTTATCATCTGGAAGGGTGGTCAGGACTCAGCTTTAGAATTTGTCAACTTTCTGAATATGAATACGTTTAACCTGACATTTACTCATTCCTTCAGTAAAGATAAGATCAACTTTTTGGACATTTCTTTATCCATAAAAGAAGGGAGAACTGTATCTTCGAATTATAATAATCCGGTTGACGTCTGTAGTTTCTTGCATTTTAAGAGCGGGCATCACAGACCCTGGGTAACAAATATCCCTAAGAGCCAAGTAGGTCGTTTAAGGAGGAATTGCTCAGTTGATACCGAATTTAAAAGTCAATTAGATACGATGTTAGGATCTTTTAAATCCAGGGGCTATGCGGCACTCTTACTAGAGAGGACTAGAAATTATGCCCTGTCTCTACATAGAGAGTCCCTTCTCCAACACTCTTATAATTCTAAATCCAAAGGAAGAAATTTTGGAGATAACATGGCACCGGTTTTTATATCGAAGTATACTTCTAGATCTAAACAAATCTCCAATGTCATTAGAACTAATTTTGACTTATTAAAGCTGGATAATATTTTATGTGATTGTATTGAAGAAAAGCCAGTTATCGTTTTTAAGAAGAATTTAGATCTTAAACGGATACTGGCACCAAGCTCTTTGAAGACACTGAAAGAAGATTTGTGCGATAGCTGGTTACCTAAACGCTCAGATGGTTGCTTTAAGTCTGGCAAGAAAACGTGCTTGACCTGTAAATACATTGTTAACAGGTCCACAAACATTAAGTCTAATCATTCTGGTGTTATTCTCCCTATAAAAGGGTTCATTAACTGTGATAGCTCTTATGTTATATTATATATGTGTTAGAATGTGGCTGTAAATTGCAGTACGTTGGTAGGACTACAAGAACATTGAAAACACGCATAGATGAAATATTCTGAATAAATTGCGAACTCACAGTGTCTCTAGACACTTTGCTGATTTTCATGAGGGTGATCCTAGCAGTTTAAAGATAGTAGGGGTTGAACAAATGGTTAATACTGAAAGAGGGGGTGATCGCTTTGCCAAACTATGCTTATGTGAATCTGCATGGATTTCTAAACTAACAACCCTACTCCCTACTGGCTTGAATAAAGCTCTAGATCATCACTGCTTGGATTGAGGTGTTATATGATAACCATTCCCGCTAATATGCTGCTAATTAAAAATATATGTGATAAGGTGTATTATGTTCTTTATATTATAAATAGGGAGGCTATTATCCTATTGGGCTGGTTTTTCTAAACATAAGGTTTCTGTTTTCTCTGTGTTAATTGGTGTCTATATAGATCCTCTGAGGGTTAAGATCGTTAACTCACCATTTTTGCCCATTCGGGGATCATGGTGTATGGACATGGATTTCGTGTAATTTCTAAACCTGTGAGGCTGTTTTTTTTTAGTGTTTTTTATCAATATATGTGATTACCTTTTTCCTTTTCTTATTTATTGATGTATTTATCCATTTTTACCTTTTACTTTTATTTTATGTGTTTTTTATATATATATTTTGGTTTAATTTAGTTTAGTTCATGTATGTGATCAGCAATTGAGAGCCATTTAGAACCCTGTAAGAACGGGTTAAGAGAAACTGATTACCTCTATGTTTCTATACGTGTACATTGAATTTCTCTTTCAGGAATTTGTATTTAACAGCATATTACTATCCGCCTAGATCTTAATTGATAAGTATTGAATGAAAGTCCAAATTGATTGCCACACCTGTCTGTTTGGCTTCCTATATATAGGATATCCGCAGACCCTATAACAGCTTTGAGAAAGTGCCAAGCACCGGCACGAAACGCGTCAGGTGGGTTTGCTGTTTAGTTAATTTCTGGTTATCTACCTGCCACCACTTGTGATCTGAAGCCGGAACAAGTATTCTACTCGCCTCGTTACTAGTGAGACTGGTTTCACAGTTGCGCCTCATTGCGCTAAGGTCGGAGGGTTCTGCTGGAAAGTATTCTGGAATCAGGCTACTATCGGAGTCCGCCAGGTGTTGTTCCAAATCCCTCCGGAGGGTGAATTTTGACACTGGTAAGCGGCACTAATCTTTAACTGCCTGTTATCTATTTGGAACCAAGTATTCGGGACTTACTCTGTCCTGATAAAGAACTCAGGACAGTATATGTGGGTTATATTCCAACTATATGCTCGTGATTTGGAGCCAAACTATACGGGATACATATACCATTAAATAAGAATTACAGGATCATACGTGTGGCATATAATCTGACCATCTTCCCCGTGACTTTGTCTCAGCTCTGTGATTTCGGACTGTTGCTGTTACCTATACGGTGTGAGCCCATGATCGCGTATGGACTGGCTAATCTATAATCGGATATCTTCGCTATAACACATTGTTCTCATGAGTTATTAGACACCGCGGTATATATATATATATATATGTACATATCTACACATGTGCTTCGGTACCTCAGTACTGAAGGTCCGATTCTTTATACTATGCATATGCAAATGATGATGATGATCTAAGTGTGTTTTATGCAATTGCTGGTATTGATTTTTATTGTATATTAAACATTTATTGTGATTAATATTAGGTCTCTCCTTGTCCTTGGCAAATACCTTATTTTCACTCTGTTTTTATATATTAAATTGACTAGTTCCTCGGCAGCGCAACTAGTTTCTCTTTTTTGTTGTATTACTGTTGGTGGTTCTATGCAATCAACCACGGGTTTTGCAGCAGCTGAGAACTTTTATTAATTTACTCTTATTCCTGTACTGCCCATCATATTAGTATCATATTAGTATTATCTTTTTTTCCTGTTCTCCCGTGTACGCCATTTACCCCAAGTGGGGTCTCTGTTTTTTACATTATCAAAATGAATCATGTTAAAAAGCACAAGAGTCTAGTACTGTTTCTGTCATACTGTTATATATTGTTACAATATTTAAAATATTTATTATTTTATTTTATTAAAGAATTGCCCCCCCCTCCTAATCATTAACTAACACCAGCTCAGCAGATTAATGCTGGCTCCCAGTAGAGCAGGGGGACATTGAGCATAGAGACCCCCTCTCATAATGTGAACCAGTTCCACCTTATTCAGCATGGCACTGGAACCCCAGCAGCAATGGGCAAGCTCCCCCCTTCCTAGAGGAAACCAGCCTGATGTTGAATAACACTGGGCTCTTGCTGGCACTGCTGGGGTGGTGGGTACCAGGGTAATGGTATTTGAAAATCAGAACTACAGGAGGGGCAAGTATATCGTAGTTATAGTCCTAGCTACTGTGGCACTACAGATCCCAGGTAGCCCTCGTGCATGCTGGAACTTCAATTACCAGCATGCACCTGGCTGCCCAGGATGGTTAATAGCTGCGCCAATCAAGGGCGGCAAGTGTGGGAAAATGCATGTGATTGGGTGAGCAGCTATTTACCCTCCAAGTCATTGAAGGACAATGTAATTCTGTGGCTCATTCCAGTCGCATCAATATAATGGATAGTTTGCACATAGCTTAAAAGGCGCACAACTGAAAATGAAGGTGTAGAAACGCAAGTGCGCAGGTATATTTTTATGTCTACAATCTGGGGACATTTTTGCTCTAACTCAGGACCCGAGAGTACAGTCAGTAGAAGTAACTTGGTTTATATAATATCCAGGATACAGATTAGAGAACATAGCTATAAATGGTATTGTAGAACCATTTGTAACTCCCTGGAATACTGGGAAATATCCAGACCCAACTTCAGAAGATTTGTATACCTTATGGTGTTAGGGGAGGTCACACTGGTGGGTGCACAGACCGGGAACAGCGAGCTGGCAGCAGGGATGGCTTCAATACATTGCTGTTGGCTCAAGGCATGGCTCAGCTTTGTATTATTGGCATCAAATATGGCTTATTGTTTCTATTTGGTACCAGATACACAGTAAGACTATTAATTCCAATATTCATGCTTACAAGGCTGGTATTGATATAGGTTCAAAAGTAGTACACATACGCATTTGTGTCTCACGAATGTCATGCAGATATTTCATTCCTTTAATGTGTTTGGATTCCACTCTTTGAATAATGGGGGAATGAAAGCAAATTGTTCTGTACATCCCTATCTCACAATAATCACCAAAATAGGGCGCACCTGCTAGGATTGACACAACTGAACTGCGAGGCGCAGAGCCTAACATGCCCCCGGTGTTCACCAGGGACCCCCACAAGCAGGTAAGGACTTGTCTGAGAGAGTCGTGCAGATTGTGGCCCTTGTAGATCGTTCTTAACAAAGTAAGAGGAGAAAAACAAAACGGATCTGAACCAATATGGACAAAACATGTACCGAAAGAGAATTGAAAGGTTAGTCAGGAAGAACCCGGGTCGTACCAGGAATGAGAATACAGCCAACATCGTGAAAAGCGGAACCTAAGTTGGGGAGCAGGCGCAGGTCAGAACCGGAACAGCAATACAATCTGTAAAGGAATATTCACAGGAGCCTACAAGCAACAAATAATACTCAGGCATGAATGGGGGGATAGAGAGCGACTTATACATCCAGTAAACGAGAAGGGATGGTCAGCAAGGAGACTGAGTGCCCCGCTTCAGATATCCGTCTGGGTCTCGCAATGGCGGATGAAGCGTCAACTGCAAAGGTTGGAGAAGACATCCGCCTCTGCGATGAGAGGACAGAGCGTGGACAACTATGGAGGGGGTTACCAAGCTCCTGCTCTCTCCACTACTCTCACTCTACCTTCTACAACCCGCGGCAACTAATATAAGGAAGCAGACAGGCTTCTGTAGTGTTGGTGAGGTCAAATTCATTTGTTGTATAATATTTTAGCTTGCATCCAATCAGGAGGGATTATTTTTTTAAAACTGTCCCTTTTACATCACAAGACCGGCGATTTGATGCTTTTGTGGCGGTTTGCAAACTGCCGCACATTACACATGTTTCACCGGTGGGGGGAGGGAGCAGTACCAACAAATGCGCTTCTATCTGTGGCTGCTTCTCCCTCAGCATAGTATGTAAGGAGCATTAACACTGCACATGTGCAATTGTAAAAAGCACTTTTTGTGATTACATGTTGGACTCTACATGACCCCCTCCCCCCTATTACAAATGGCTCGATCTGGCATTGTCAAGGCGAGGAAGATGCGCCAACGCTTCGTATTTTGACGGTAGCGGCATGATCACGCTGGGTGACAGGCATACAATATAGCTATATTGTGCACAAAATTCTCCTTTATGTCTATGCTGACACATAGTGATTCTTATATATTGTTTCTGAGCACTGGGCAATATTTTTCTTTTCTATACAACTGTGCCATATGCCTATTCCAAATGTACTCCAAATCTAACTGACAAATCCTCCTGAGGCTGCTTATGTTCAGAGTCGGACCCCGAGGAAGTTTGGGATATTATTCTTTAACAATTTATTAAAATGTCACAAGAAGAAGGCACTTAAGACGACAAAAAAGATCTTGTCTGTGCTCCTCGTGCCCAGGAACTTAATTGTGCCTTTGAGCAAGTGGCCTCCTGTGTGTCATTCATGAGCGGATCGAAGCACTTTAGCCGTGTAAATCGGAAGGCTTGTTCATCCTCGCTCCCGCGGGCACGGAGACGACGGATCGCACTGGGCGACCATTGTCAGTAAATCTGTGTCTGATTTGACAAAGTAATTCTAACATTATTTAACGGTCATGGTGCTAAACGCACAGCAACTGTAAAATGGGATAAATTGTTGATAAAAGGCTCAGGGACAAGAAAACAAGAGATAATAGCAGATCTAATACCATCAACGTTGATTTATATAGTGCCAACAAATTCCAATTCGGTAGCGCTTTGCAATTGGGATATATAATCACAAGACATTGCACACAAGTTTTTCAGGCTTTATTAAGTTTATTTTTCTAACCTTCTAAAATTGAGTTACGCATAGCAACCAATCAGATTATAGCTATCATTTAATAGTACTTTCTAGCTAGAATCTGATTGGTTGCTGCAGCTCCACTTTTACTTTTTAGAAGGTTTGATAAATGGGGCACACAAATAGAAAGGGAAACTGGGGAAGAGGGGAAGAGGCACTGGTACTCCATTATTTGTGGGACATATTTTGTACAGAAATACTGGCAGCACAGTGGCAAAGTGGTTAGCATTGCTGCCTCAGAGCGCTATGGGCATGGATTCAGTTCCGGCCAGGACCCCTATCTGTGTAGCGTTTGTATGTTCTCCCCGTGTTTGCGTATGTTTCCTCCCCCAGTCCACAAATTTACTGATAGGTTAACTGGCCTCTGATAAAATGGACACTATTGTGTCTATGTATTGTAGGGAATATAGAGTGTAAGCTCCAATGGGGCAGGGACTAACACAAATAATTATATATTCTCTGTACAGCGCTGCATAATATTAATCGCACTATATGAATAAAAGATAATAATATAGGTCATAGATTGAAAGTGCAAATCTACTTTATCTGAAGACAGTACAATGTGTCCTGTGAAGCATGTATAGGTCTCAGTACTTAAACTTTATTTTAAATAACACCCTGTCCCCTAATTAGTGGAATGGCGGCTTTTCCACTCGTGCAATCCCTAATGAAATGCAGGTTACTGAAAAACACATTCTCCAATCATGGTTGGCGAGACACATTTCATACGCAGAGAAGGGAAAGACATGGCGATAAAGGGGCACTCAGAATCTATAAATGGAAAGGCAAATAATGAAATAAAACGTAACCTTTATTATTGTCTGTAAAATATACTTCTCCTGATGAGAGACAACTAGCGAAATATTAAAAACCAAAACATACAAAGTGAATTGAAATTGCAGATCAACTGCAAACGCTCTGTGGTCCTGTCTAAATTATTGTAAAGTATATAGGACAATTAATCTTCATATATATACAGTACAATCTAATACATTTGTCCACTAAATCATTTGTCGTTATATAATAAAGAGCTATTTAAAATATGCTAAAATCACATAATTTTGCACTTTTTTTGTTCCTACATTATTATTAACCTCAATAACACTAATTTCAAGTCATTTTCAGTCAATTTCACCTCACAGGTCACAATATTATTTTCATACACTTTCGGACAAATACTGCAGCGACCTGGCTGGATGGTAAGCGACAGAGCAATGACACAAACACACGGCAGTTCCTGGCACATCTAGGACACATTGGCACACAGCAGGGCCAGAAAAGAAAAAGTGGGGTCGCCCTCCCTCCCAACCACCGTTACTTTGGATCTTAAAAAAGAATCCAAAACTCGGGAGATCTGAGATCCGATAATGTAATAATGACATTTTGCCTCGTTTTCAACTCCCAGGGTGCGCGACATCTCAGCTCGGTACTCGGATCCCCTAACTTCAGGTGTGTTCGGTTCCCGAGGAACCGAGCCTGAGCATCTCTAATAAATACACTTTTGCATAGTTTCAGAACCACTTGAGCTGCAACTCCCATTTGCCAAAGAACCTATTTTTCTATGTAAAAGAATTTGTTACTGCAATCGTTTTGTATATAGTTATCCAGAAGCCGTTCACCTTCCTTCTTCCTGAATATGTCATCGAGGGACCGGCTTTGTGCCTCTGTCACCTCTCTCCTATATAATTTTGTTTTTTTCCATTACGCTCTGATAAACAATACCCGCCTGCTTTTGGTGAGGTCGTTGACATTTCCAGGGCTGCAGAATGTCTTAGCAATCTGCTTGTAACTAACCCTTGTATTCGTATTTATCGTTGCATAAGCTTCAAGGACACCATTGTGCTACGTTCCTCAGCCTCACTGTAAACAAGTTATAGGATCTCACACTTTGGGTGATTGGGGCCGAACAGTGAAGGGCTCTGGGAAACTTTTGCCAATCAGGCCAGTTTAAGGGGAGGGGGGGGGGAGTCGTCTGTCACAGCCAATCAGCAAAGAGCTGGGCAAATCCTGGACATTCTAACATCTGGGGAGTCTCCCATGGAAGACGGACCATAAGCACCAAGCGGCCAGGCCTGGAAAATCCAGAGCCTTCGTTTGAACAGTTTTCTGGCAGGAACATACAGAGTAATTATGAGCCCGGCATTTACCGGATGTGTGGGCCTGGAGTCTTTCTCAGTAAAGAGAAGCAGAACCCATCAATTCCTCGTTTTGTACACTGGGCTGTGGATGTATTACACAAACTGACAAGTCATCCATTGGGATTCCTCTCTTACAATCCCCAAAAAATCTACAGGTTTTTTGGTCCTGCGGAGGAGAAGACAGAGCGCAGGGACGAAGACCTGATGTTTTACTCTAAGTTCCCTCTTTTTATTTAACCCCTGCCCAGCCAGAGCTCTCTGGCAGAATTTGGCTGGTTTATGAGCAATGGTAGAACAAGGGGAACACACAGTTTGATTGACATGTCCCTTCTGGCTGCATGCATTATTGTGCAGAGTACGTAACGCAGATCGGACAACCTACACTTCCCTAGAGACCTCTCTGACACACGGGTTATCAACATTCTGATGTCACTGTAATTAGTAAACAGTCAAAGGGAAAATATTTTGTTTGTTTTTTACATTTTTTTGCATCCACTTTTTTGAAAAAAACCCCTCTAATTTTTAATGTTTTTCCAAGTTGTAAAAAGTGTTAATGATCAAATCATTGCAGAAATTTCTAAATGCTGTATTAGAAAATGATAATTTATATCATTTAAAAATAAGACCCAATTCCGTATGTATGCACCTCAAGATGCATCCAGCTCTGCAATGTTGAATATGCGCCAGGTTTATTCCAGGAGAAAACAGTACAATATGCACCAGGTAGACACTAATACAGTAGCATCAGAGTGTGTTTTACACCAGGGAGTAAATTTATCAAGCTGCGGGTTTGAAAAAGTGGGGATGTTGCCTATAGCCACCAATCAGATTCTAGCTGTCATTTTGTAGAATGTACTAAATAAATGATAACTAGAATCCGATTGGTTGCTATAGGCGACATCTCCACTGTTTCAAACCCGCAGCTTGATAAATTCACTCCCTGGTGTAACAAAAGCCAAGAGATGCAACTTGACAGTGTTAGTAGTAAATGCTAACCTCACATTGCACAATTTGTATACACTATAATTCTGTAATGAAGTGTTATATACATAAGAGAATTTTGTCTGGACTGTGTTGTTAAAAAAATACGAAACCCACATTTACCCTGTTAAATACGGGCGCAAATACAAGATGAAAGTGCAAATTAAATTCAACTAAATGCAAACATCCGTTTGCATTCTTCTCCTTTGTAAAAATCGATGGGCATCTTCTTTCCTCCCACGGTCCTCAAATATCAAGTAATGTGTCTGCGCGGCAGCGACTTCATGGAATATAGCAGTCACAATCTACTATTAGTGGGAGGCATCAAGTTGCAATCAGCTAATCAGAAGCGGCTGCCAATCATCATCATCGTGTTCTGTATTTTGCACCTGCGGTCGGCCCCCCATAAGAGATGTGCATCCTGAAAGGTGCATATGTGTCTGATGCGAGGTCTACATCATACTTGCCAACTTTCCCTGAATGTCAGGGAGACTCCCTGAAATAGGGGGGGCCTCCCTCACTCCCTGAAGAGTCTGGCATTCTCCCTGATGCTGAGCCAGTACAAGACGTGGTTGTCTTCTCCATCTGTGGCATGATGACACACTTCAGAAATTGTGTCCTATGTCCATGTATTGATGCCTATGGAGGTGGCCATTTTCATGGAGACCAAGATTTAATCAAAGACTGAAAGGTAAGACAACATGACTTCAGTATTGGAGACAGAAATGCAAAAGACACTTCAGTCTCTAGAGATTCATTAGCTGCTTTTCTTTAATGCATAGTTGCCTACTGTCATTTAGGGGCGGGGCCAAGATGATGGAATTCGTCAGGCCCCGCTCCCGCACGCCCACCTCCCCCTGGGATCTCCCTGATGCCAACGAGGAAAAGTTGGCAAGTATGGTCTACATCGATCACATTTATGTGAACTTGACATTCGCTTGTCAGCCTTCTTTCATCCCTCGCTCCGCGTCTCTAAGCGCAGGGAGTCGTAAGCGCAAAATGTGACCGATTCTCCATACAGACAGAAGCGTAAGTCTTTTATGTGCTCACGCACAGTATGGAAACGCATATGTTGTCTAAAACAAAGATGCCTACGACCAACTAAACACAAGCCCCTAAATGTTTATTAGTGAGATTTTTGTGGATCTTCGTAAAATACTGTTAACATCTGAAATGTTTTCTTCATTCCGTGTGAATGTCCATCAACAGCATTAAGGAATCTGGTCTTATAGATATAGGACTTATCGACACTTAAACTTTTATCATCCAGAGCCTCAATTCCTCTTTTTCAGATTAAAGGGTTTGTCCACTTTTGGAACTTGCTCCCCATTGAAATATCACCGTCATTTATTTGTAATTTGTAATCGATTTGACAAATCACACAAGTACAAATTACAAGTAGGAATCATACAAGTACAGATATAAGTGGCAAATATAACAAGTACAAATTCCATAAGTACAAATTAAACGTAGAAACCACACAAAATACAAGTTAAACATAAAAGCATTACACATACATTCGAGGTAGACAAAGGAGGTACGTTTATAAATGGAGAATAGTATTGGTCCTTAGGTCAATGACATTTCTGTGTCTGTCCACACAAAGACATTATTTCATTGGGGCCCAGTTTGAGAAATAAATGAATACACAAGTTTGTCCAAGATATGAAGGCTGTTTTGTAAACGGGGATAAGCGTATTTGCCTAGGGCCAAGAGTCCCAATCTTAAGCTGGTATCTTCCTCAACGCCACCAGCCTTAAACAGCATCAGAAATCACTCAAATGTGATGCATGCAGAAATATTAAATCAACCTATTAAGAGGCACAGAAATGTCGTTTGTCCCCACCAAGATCAAACAGCTTATTGTGGGTGAGAAGGGGATCTGTGTATGTGCCGACATCACATGTTGCTAAAATATCTGATCTCGGCACATAAAGGAAGCCTCTAAATCGGAGGATAATTTCATTAGGTCTAATTGGACACCGCAAGCTTTAAGAATCTAAGGCAGATATATGTCTGTGTCCATTGTTTTACCTGAAATGGGACTTTGTTTTGCATGGAAAGGTCTTTACTTTTTCAAAGACACTAAACAGCACACCTCCCCACAGTCCTGATTTTGGCACCCCAGCATGACCTGTCCACCCTCAATTATTTCGGTGGCAGGCAAGTAATGTCACGATACGTAGGATGACAACATTGTAAGACATAGGCCCCATTTAAAAGTTTTTGGAACGAGTGATCGAGCCGTGGACATAAGAGGAACAGGGGTGCACAGTATTTAGAGATGGAGCTGTCATAGTCATTGTAAATGATTACACCCAAAATTAGTCATCTCGTACCCGTCAGGCTCATGCTTCTTTATCCAACAGCCGCTTCTCTACTATCTCACAGGAAATCAGCTGGTCTCCCTCTCACCTAAATAAATTATGGGGTAGGTGGGGGAACGATTTTTTTAACACAACCATTTTTGGATAATGTTTTAAATTAAAAAAAGGAGAACAGTAATAGCAGTATTGCTTCAGATAAGCTTCTAAATTACCGGTAGGCCCTATCGAATTTATCGAAAGCCTTTCGGCATAAATTGTTATGTAAATAAAAGACAGTATCTCACAAGGTGACAACCAGACCCCACCCTCTTGCCTGCTGAGAATAGCCTGGTGTGGGGATTTAGTATTTTGTGCCAGGTTCCTAGAGGGTTTGGTGGTGTTGGGTCACAACATTTAGGAAAGGGGGAACTAAGGTACTCTAAAAAGGCAGGGTCAAGAGGTTCATCCAAGGATGGTATTGATATGGCTGACCTCTCCCATATAGAACCTGGAGGCGATTATTAGCAGACATTCATGGCAACCATGCATGTAATGTGGTTGTAAGCCAAAATTGTAGCCAGCTCTACATAATCCTGTGTGCTTAAAAAAAACAAAAAAACCTTTCGTCGTCACCTTTTAGTCTCCACAAACGTACAGTGGCGGAGACCATTACTTTTGTACATTACTAGAATCCTGCTGATTCTATCACCTTCCTCTCATTCACATAGAATGTTCGTGGTATTCTGGACGGAATGTTAGCAAAGCAGACAGCAGATCACCAGCGTTACGTATGGGTAAGTTTTAATGTGCTGTTGAAAGCGAAAATGTAAATTCATGGTGGCTAAGGTTCCCTTTAAAGTGTAAAGAAATAATTAGACCAGGAAACAGCTTGTTTTCACCACAATTCATCTGTGTTTGTAAAACCATTTAGATCCTGACAGAAATATCTTAGACGTCAGGATATGACATTTCATTTCTTGGTGCGTAGAAATAGCCGATCCGCTCTGGATTCCCTCCCTCTTCCCAGAACAGCCATCCATGACACATGCCATTAGAATGAAACAGGACGTCTTCAGACAGTTCCCAGAATCCTTGTGGTCTAGGCCTGATTTCCCGAGGTAGGCAAAGTTCCTGCAGAGCTCTGCTCTGCGATATGTTACCAGCTCTCCAGCACGGCCTGATATCAGTACAGAGAATTACCTAATGTCCTCGTCCCGCAAGGCTGGATCTGCTCATTCACATCTGATTTAGGATACTGGCAACATTAAAGACTAGAATAACTATCTGCATCTTTATGACATCCTGCATCCTCCACATACACAACGTTTTACAAGCATTGGGCTTCCAAAGGGCTATATGTATGTGGAAAGTTCCTATCGATTCAGTTTACCGTTTATACTACTACAATTCATTGGTCGTATAAAACGAACAAGGTGATAAATAAGCGCTATTGTTTTTGCGGACGATTTTAAATCCAATACTTAAAAAACTCTGAGAGCGGAAGTCTTGAATTGATAATGCTCATTTACTAGAGCCTTTATAAGGTGGCCGTGCCCTTAATATATTATTATAATATAATTATTCCAATAAGTTCTGAAAAACAGGGAAAATGAAGAAAACAAGAGATGGAAGCAGTACAGTTTCTGCATGTGTATATATATATATATATATATATATATATATAATCTATCTATATCTATCTATCTATCTATCTATCTATCTATATATATATATATATATATATATATATATATATATGTACAGATAGATATAATACAATCAATCACTATACACTGGCCCACTAAAACCACTACATAGATGTTATAGATGATAAACTTAATAGTAATAAATAAGTTCAAAAGTAAAATATTAAAAACATATTAATAACTTTATTTAAATAAGCAGGTTTATACATGTTTATACATAGTACATTATATAGATTAATAAATGTTTATACAAAGTACATTATACATGTTTATACACAATAAAAAAAAGTTGCAAGTTCGAAGAAGGGATTACATACAATATACAGTATATCATAATTGAATCCTTATCTAGATGAGTTGACCTGACTAGTAATGCAGTCTGTGCTACACAGAGAAGATAAAGGACTCTTGACAATGATAGCGAAGGTCAGAGACGTCACACATGTCAAATCACCGCCTTTGCATCTTCCTACATTGATCCCTTCCTGCCTGAAACGTGAAAATATCAAGGTAAACGTACAGGCCGAGAAGGAAATTGGCTCCTATCTGCCGCCAGCCAACGCTGTTTGTGAATGGCAGCAGAGTGGCGGCTGGTTAGTGTCGCAGAAAATGGTTCATAGCTACAGGTGAAAACTTTAATTCATGCCATTCATTGGGAAAGCATCGTCAGGGCTATTATGTAACAGCTAATTGGCCCACGTCTGAGCTAATTAGTTAAGTGTTCCGAAGACGAGTCGTTTAAGGAAACCAGAGGAACAGCTTCAGCTTTCAGAGGTCCCAGCGAGCAGCTGTGATCCTAACTGGTTATTGTAACCCCGGAGATAAACATTTCCAGTGGTGAAGTCTTACAGGCAAACGAAGGGTTAAGGGTCCGGTCCCATCTAGCGCTAGGTTTTTAAAAGTCGTAGTGACATTTAGACAAACACATTAGACAGGATGCCTGTGAAGTCACTCAGGCATATAACACTTTCTCCACTTTCTCATCATACTTCAGTATAAGGGGCCTGATTCATTAAGGATCTTAACTTAAGAAGCTTCTTATTTTAGTCTCCTGGACAAATCCATGTTACAATGCAAGGGGTGCAAATTAGTATTCTGTTTTCCACATAAGTTAAATTCCGACTGTTTTTTCATGTAGCACACAAATACTTGATAGCTTATTTGTACACTGAAATTTAAATTTGATATTTGTGTGCTACATGAAAAAACAGTCAGTATTTAACTTATATGCAAAACAGAATACTAATTTGCACCCCTTGCATTGTAACATGGTTTTGTCCAGGAGACTAAAATAATAAGTTTCTTAAGTTAAGATCCTTAATGAATCAGGCCCAAGATCCTTAATGAATCAGGCCCAAGGAAATTAAACTGGGTTTGAGAGGAATGAGAGTAGAGTTAGTTGTATGTGATGAGATTTGTTCATTTGGCAACAATGGCGAATAACGCACAAGTCATAGTGGCGTTGAGTTTTTTGGTGTAGCCAAGAAAAATCCTGTCCGATCCTACTGGACTAGCTGGTCAGTCATTTCTGCCGTTTGACATCGCCAACACGTTGCCAACTGATCCCTACCATAGATTTAGAACATACCATAAAACCTACGTCAGTATCTCGGATGCCTTATCCGTACCGCCAACTATTTAGAGTCCCGAAAAGGGGGCAAAATAAGCCCCCCTCCTATCCCATCCAAACTCCGCTTGCAAATGGTCAACTTTGTATAAACTCCGCCCACTATCATGTCAAATTAACTTTCACGGTCTGTGGATCGGGATGTCTCTCCAAAATCGGGAGATATGCCTATCCCCTCTGGGGTGCTATCCCACTCGTGGCTCCTTAGCTTGGTGGAGCGCAAGTGGGACTGCATCTTCTTCTCCTGTGTCAGACTGGAAGTGTGGTCCTGGGCTGTGACATCATAGCGCCCAACGCCACACTCCCAGCCAATCATTGACCTGGAGTAGCAGCCGCCGACAACTTCACAGGGAAGAAGCTGCCGGCTGCTTTTCCTCCATGGCAGCGGCTAGCGCTCTGTGCTGGACACTGCGGGGAGAATAAAAACTCTTTATGACATTATTAGGCATCCCCTAAACCTTAACGCCTCAGGCAACCACCTAGGTTTGCTTAGTCCATGATTATCCTTAGAAATTATCAATGCCAGGAGGAATTGGGCATCCTTCTGGGTGATAATATGGTTCCTGTTCTATTTCAGCCTGTGGCCGGTATTTCAGTTTTAGTGGAGACGACAGTATGGCATCTACCGACATAAAATCATATGAAATAATACACATATTGAATGAATTGTTTATCTGTATGGAATACTCTATACACTTTCATTTTGCTGAACATGTGCACAAAATTAAACTAAAAAAAATAGGTGACAGTTCACAGTTCTATTATTATTATTATTACACTTGTTGAGCTCAGATTGTGCCAGAATTTAGAAGAGCATGAAAAACAAATCATAGGATAGAATAATGAGCATGAATTTAATTTAGTATTAGAGGTGAAGATAGATTTCATTAAATGAGTTTGTAGCCCAGAGGAATATACTGTATATTCTATACATAATGTCATAACTCCCAACTGTCCTGATTGCAGTGGGACAGTTCCAAGTTTAGAGCTCTGTCCCGCCGGGCGATATGTTTGTCCCATGAGTGGGAATGTTAGGGGAAGGGAGGTATGTAATGGGCAGGCCTCTCTACCAAAAATTAAGTACAGTCCCATCTTTTTGCAGGGACAACAATGAAGCCCTCTCCCCTTAATCGCTACAAAGAGGCCATTTCACACCTTAATCTGGCCTCTGCTACTAATCACATAAATGGCCCCAACTCCTGTATGTGAATATATCTGACAAATACACCCCATCCTGCCAATATAGACCGGGTGTACCATCCTCTAATTCTCAGTGTCTGATTGCAAACAACCCCATTATACCAATGCAAGCATGAGTAATTTTTTTGAAGCTTCTGTTGAATGCTTTAGTGTTAGTGACCTGCCTGCAAGGAAGGCACTCTATAATTTCGGACCAAACAACCATGCACCCATCTAACATCTCGCTAACCAGGAGCCTGTTCCTGCAATTATCGAGTGCCAACTCCATAAAATGATATTTCCCCATTGAACAGGTCAATTAAATGTTGCAATATTAGATCTGGGCCTTTATCTCTCATATCCAGCAGAAATTGCTCAATAGCCCTTGGGCCGCTCCTTGGGACCAGAACCCCTTTTGCCTGTGTCGAAGCTGCCCAGGCATCCTAATGTTTGCAGCAAGCTGTCTAAGTATTCAGTGCCAAGGAGGCCCGAATCATTTCCATACTCCTGTGGTTCCCAAAGGTGAGCAGGGCATCTGTGAGAGGCCGCATATCTGCCTGTGGAGCCACCATGCAACATTTTGCAAATTGAAACTAGGTAACGCATCTGCTAGCTTGTTGTTAAGCCCTGGGATAGGCATAGCTCTCATCCAAATGTATTGCTACAGTCATCTTAGCACTAGATGACTAGCTACAAGCATTCTTGTGAGGTTCTCTCCCCAATATCTTCCCCTATCCATTGTCGCTAATGCCTGTGACCAGCTCCCAAACATCTTTGGTACTTGGTTCTTAGCCCGTTCTTCTTCTCTATACTCACTTCTCTTATTTGACTTTGCGACCAAGTCTTTAAACGTTGGAAGTAACATGACAATGTCTCTATACTCTTCCCTTCAAAATATTTCCTTTATTGCTATTGCTAAATGTAAGCCTAGTGGAAGTGCTAAGTATATGTAAGTATCCTTGAAATTATCAGCCGGAACCTGTGCTCTTGGCTCACTACCAATCTTAGGGGCAAATGCAGGATTTCTAGAGGAGAGTTTCCAAACCATACCACCAGAGTGTGCACAATGGGCATAGCTATCATTTGAGACGGTCCTTGACTTCTCTCCAACTCTTCCCAACCTCTGCTGCAAATACACAGAGAACGGTAGCCAAATGTCCTCATTCTGGTGGGTCAATCCAAATTTTGTGACTGTCCAGCTCAGTCAGGATATATGTCCTGCGTCACACTGTATTGCTTTTTAAGGGTAAGAAACTGCACTTGATGTAGACCTTCTCCTTTGGGGTTAACTTTTCCTATCCTCTCTAAGGGCCTCTTCACTCTATTATCCCAAGACTCCCCCCGCTGCCAACTCACCTCGCCCCACTGGGGGGGTAGAGCTCGCTCTAGCTCACCCTGTCAATCTACACTCAAGTTTGGACAATATTTTTATGAATAAGTAATATGTTTCAATCTCATTGTCTCATGTGAATTTATATCACACTTGCATAGCTCCCTGGTTTAAGGTCCCAAAGTGTGTTTGAGACCCTCCCATTGGGCATGATAAATTAATTTCTTACCCAGGTTGAGTCATTACTAATCAAATTGGGTAAAGTATTATTTTTGCTTTCCTATTTGTGGCTGTTGCAAAAATTCTAGTAGGTACTACTGGCCTAAAGTATCCCAATTTTTGAATTGGAATTGCTGGGACTTACAGCAAATTAGCTACAGTAACCCCCCTCCACCCTTCCACAGAATTATAGGCATAAAACTCTATCATCGCCTCTTCAGTGCTCTAATCACCAAGGTTAATCAGCCTGAAATTTTCCCCTAGTCCATATCTAATGCTTTTATGTGCCCTGACCAGGGTCTTCGGCTGCCCGCACGCATAGCAGGATGGGCGTAATGTTTCCAATCAGCCGATGGATGCTTTGGGTTCTTATCTGGTCGGTTTGGTCTAAAATGACCAATACAGCGCACGGAAAGGAGTCGAGAGGTTGTGATATTTCTATTCATGAATGCAATCGCGAAAGTGGACTCCACACTGCCATAAATGTTAGAAAAGAGTTATTCATTATAACAATAATTTATAAAGCACCCTCTGAGGTGACCTCTTTAACCCACTGCAAAATAATCCGCTACCAAACACATCACTTGCTACAGCTACGGAGTAAGCATTACATACATACTGTAGCTAGCAATTAGATCATTTTAGCACATCAAGAAGAAGCGCCAGGAATGAGAAGCCTGCACAAATGAGCTTACACTCTAATGCAAAAAAAAACTGATTCTAAAATATATCAAGCGATAATTTATTCAAGTGATACTTTTATTTTCCAAAATATCAATAGTATGGACAAATTTTTCTTAGTATCCTGAAAAGTTTTTTAGTAAAAATCTTTTATACCTATCACGACGAGGCCTCTTCAGCCTCAGACACAGATCCTGGCCTCAATTCTCTGCTCCTGCAGGCCGGCTTTGTACCTCGGATCGTCTTCACCGTTCTTAATCCAATTATTGACATCGAGATCCAAGAAACTTTCACTCAACATGGAAAGGAATTTGGAGCTGCAGACTGGAGAAGGATATCAAAGTGGGGAAAGGGCTTGGGGGGATTTTGTGGGATGACTGAGGGGAGAGGAGGGCACCGGGGAGACGTTTCCACGGTAACTGACTGGGATGGATTCTCCAAATAGCCGGAGGCAACGGAGTGACCGGGGGTAAAAGTGCAGGCCTCTGTCAGAGGTGAAGCTTGTTTAAACAAAAGTCTGATCTGGAGTAAAGGGAGGATTTAGCAATGCAATCCGTAATGTTTACCCTTTTAGTGTCAGTAATTGCAATAGTGACCATGTCGACTGCAGTATGATGCTAACTCTGGTATTGCTAAATGGCGGATTCTAAATAACTACTTGTAGGAAATGTCCGGAAATATTGGCTAACAAAGGCACGCTGGAACTTGTAGTCCTCCTTCAACTGGGGCCTATCGGGTTTCCACATACTTCAAGCAGCATAAAAAGCGTTTGGATATCAGTTGCAAAAACTTCCGCAGAAAATGCGATCGTTTTACATATTGAAGCATCGGGGGCTCTGATTCATTAAAGGCACGCAAAACAAATTTATTGTGCGTTTTTTAAAATAAATAATAAACAATACGACCGATTTTGATTTTTTTTGTAGTTTTGTTCTGATTTAAAACATTTTCCGACGGACCTCAGACTTTAAGGGGTATATTTACTAAACTGCGGGTTTAAAAAAGTGGAGATGTTGCCTATAGCAACCAATCAGATTCTAGCTGTCATTTTGTAGAATGCACTAAATAAATGACAGCTAGAAACTGATAGGTTGCTATAGGCAACATCTCCACTTTTCCAAACCCGCAGTTTAGTAAATCTAGCCCTAAGTCTGTCTGTGGACACAGACATTCAACCCTGTTTAGTCTCATCTGAGTAATAATAGTTAACAATAGTTTTAATTTAGCTGTTCAGCAAATACATGACTAGGATACTGATATGATTAGAGAGTTCAGGGTTACACAAATGGTTTAGAAGATCAAACTTGGTCTTCTACTGTACTACAGAAACGGGAATGTGAAAATGACGTATGCTAGTTATATTCCCTACCTTTGGCTATCCCCCTTTTAAAATACCAGCCCGGATGCAAACAGTTACTGTGATGGGGTGGAGCTCTCCCCACACAACCGAGATGCACTTTTGGGGGCCCCAAATTGTGAGCTCTGTATAGTGGAATACCGGGGTCATCTGTGCATGTTTAGCAGGATACCATTATTGTATCAGTATCCTCAGCATCAAAATTGTAATCTCATTACCACAATGAGAGCCAGATTGTCAATCATACAATTTTCAAGGAATAGATAACAGACGTCCTGATTATACAAGAGACTCTTCTGAACTCTTCTGCATTTTCTTTACGTATTGTTTACAATTATACTATGCCAATGTTTCCGGCATTCCCGAAAAAAGACAATCAGGGCTTTTTGAGATTTAAAAAAAGCTCTCTATATGCAAACACCACAACAGTGACCCCTGCAGGCCAGAAAATGAACTACAGTAAAGTGCCGTTTTAAGAAATGGGTGCCTAACTTTTGCCTCATTTTTTAATAAAGCAAATACCGCCAGTGAAGTACCACTGTTTTCATCAGCGGCGTATATGATGGTTATACAATCTGTAGGTTCCAATATTTATGCTGAGCGCAGTCAGTTGAATTGTACTCAACTAACAGCGGTATCGTAGTAAATGGTGGTAAATCGGATTTCCCCGAATAATGAGCCAAGGACGTTCCAGCTCCTGATGATTCATGACGTGCCAATGTGCACATAGTGGCAGCAATTTAAAACACATTTTACTGTTTTTTTTATGGTTAGTATTAAACATTTAGAAACCCGTCTGAACTCACTGGAGAAATTCATATTTCTGCCATAAAATGCAACTTCCAAATAAACCCACAAATTCCTTGGACTTAATCGAACGAATTTGAACTTTTGAGTAAAATCATTACATGTGTTGTGTTTGGACTTTCTTTTTTTTTTTACTTTTGACATTTATGGATATGGCGGTAATACCCAAATCCCCCACGTTTTTTGGGTGTGGGTGAGAAATCCCAGAGAGTCTGTTCTCTCAGATGTCTTCTTGTTTGTACGTAGTTGCTGTTACTTTAGTCTGAACACATTCCCTTGTAGCTCCTAGAGTATTCTTCTAACTATCGTATGAATCTGGAGGTTCTTCAACTTCGTCAGTATGAATCTGTTCTGTGGATTGTGACCTGTGAAGAAGGGAAGTGGATACAAGAAATGAAAGGGAACTTAACATGGGGATACCATTTAACAATTCATTTTATAAGAAAAGAGTGCTCTCAAAATCAGAAAATATTTCCCATGATCAGATGTTGATTAAACCTCTCAACTGCTCCAGTTTAGGCAGAAAGGTCCCAATAGGATCATGTTACATACATCATGTTACATACATCTAAAAAAACATTTCCAGAATTCGCACATATCTCGCACAAGACACTGAAAAAACCCTTAATTCATGCACTTATCTCCCGCATTGACTATTGCAATTCCCTCCTTACTGGTCTTCTCCAAAACAGACTCAAACCCCTTCAATCTATTTTGCACGCTGCAGCAAGACTGATTTTCCTTACAAATCGTTATTCCTCTGTTGAATCACTCTGTCAGTCTCTACATTGGTTGCCTGTTTTCTACTGAATCCAATATAAAATAATTTTACTAACCTACAAGGCAATCAACAAAGCTGCACCAACATACATCTCCTCTCTTGTCTCAAAATATCTCCCAACTCGGCAACTCCATTCTGCACAAGATCTGCGTCTCTCATCCACCCTCATTACATCCTCCCATTCCCGGTTACAGGACTTTCTTCGGGCTGCACCCACTCTCCCTCGGACAATAAGACTCTCCTCTGGTCTACAAGCTTTTAAGCGTTCTCTGAATACACACCTCTTCAGACAAGCTTATAATATTCCTCAACCACCCTCTTAACCTCACTACATTACCCTATTACCACCTGTTATACAACTACCCCTTGACCAACATTGTTGTGTGACAGGATCACTTAGCTTATGAGTCACTTTTACCTTTGCAGTCTGCCTGGGCTGACTGCAAATGTAGACTTAACCTCATGTATCAAACTCCCATTGTCCCATAGATTGTAAGTTTGCGAGCAGGGCCTTCTAACCTAGTTGTCTGTTTTAACCTAGTTGTTTGTTTATTAGTTTACTACGTATGTCCCCAATTGTAAAGGAATATGTTGGCGCTATATAAATAAATGATGATGATAATGATGATAAATAGGAGGGGACTGTCTTGCAGCCCCCTCCTATTGGGACCTCCTCCCCCCCCTTTTGCATGCTTGTAAATCATGTTGGGAGAAGTGTTGATCGGGAATTGCCATACATCTTGGTTCAACATACAGAGCAATATGGGGCTTCATTGGTTTTAGATTTCCAAACCGGCTGACCAAATTGGGCATGTATTGGTAATAAAGGGGACATGTCCTTATCCATGGACATTTTTATGGTTTAGAACTAGATGTAATAGCCACCAAGGGATAGATTTACTAAAGCTTCTAAAAAGAAAAAGTGGAAGTGTTGCCCATAGCAACCATTCAGATCGTAGCTATAATTTTTCTAGTACATTCTAGAACATGATAGCTAGAATCTGATTGGTTGCTACCCATAAGGTACTCAGAACCTAACTTGCATCATTGGATAGATACACAAAAATGTGTTCTCTCTTCAGGTAGAAAGCAGCATGATATGTAGAAATACATAATTGTCTGCCCCCACCGTAGAGCCAGCTATTCACATCAGTAGTTCTGACATTTTCTGTGCCAAATTTGTTATTTTTTACGTTTTTGTATAGAGTTTGTTGCTAAAACGTGACATTTTTAAAAGGTAACTTTGTTATAGACTCACAAAACATTTGAGTCTATGTTTTTGAATTGAACACTGATTAAGCATCTGAAAAACATTGTTATATGACAAACTCTACATTTGCCAAGTGGTTTTGTGACTTCATAAATTTTACATTCTTTAGGGAATAACAAACCTTCACGAACTTGGCATGCAGAAAGTGCTACGATTGCAAGCTCCTCTGCTCGTGGAGCACCATGAACATGTAACACACAGCCTATCGGTCTATACCAATACGCAACGACAGATTAAGTCTTCAAAACTTATTCAATTAGCATCAATGGAACATTAGCAGCTTGTAACGTTGGTGCGGCTTTCAACAAAGTCCGCCACAGGCTTTGATTTCTTGCCTGCATCTTCTCATAATGTACAGTGAGGTTAATTAAGTGTTTACAGGAGAATAAGTAATATAACTACAGGTGGAGCCTGTATTTCATTCTAGCACAGTGTGGGCAAAGACTGGGAAATGTAATGTGCTCTGGACAAACAATTTTGCTTGTAGCTCTCATCAAAGCAATTTGTTGTTTTTTTGCAGGATTCTGATAAACACATTACAAGGAAATATATATTATATATATACACACAGTGATGGAAGTGCGGGGGGTATACTGTGATATGTCATACCGCCACTTCCCCTACTGCCTTCATTGTAAAACTATAAGATTCTGTTCCCTTACATTTCTGTTACATTTTTCATACCGCTACTTCTAAATTTTCACTTCAACTATTGTCTACTGTATATATATATATCATACTTGCCAACTCTCCCGGAATACCCGGGAGACTCCCGAATTCCGAGTAGGTCTCCCGGACTCCCGGGAGAGCTGGCAATTCTCTTGCATATGCCACTTCCAAGTGAAGTTGACAGATTTGAAGCCTCCATGATGTGATTCTCCGGGAATCGCCATAATTTTGGCCCACCCCCCATGTTAAAATGACGCCATTACGTCCAGCGGCCAGCGGACAGCTCTACTCCGAGACTCCCTGAGGCCAGCCTGTAAAGGTTGGCAACTATGATATATATATACATAGAAAGAGAGAGACAGAGAGAGAGAGAGAGAGAGAGAGAGAGAGAGAGAAAGAGAGAGACACCAGCTATTTTTAAGTGCACCATATATTGAGAATATGGAAAGTCACAATTTAAAGAGACCAGCACTGATCTGAGATCATCAGAAAGTAGATATATGAAGCTAGCAGCTTCTGTTTCTTTCAATCACACTCTGTTCAATAACATGGCTTAGAATATTTCTAACATAGCAGCTATGGGGAATTTGTGTGGGTTAGGGCCTTAGGGTTCCCAACTGTCACCAAACTTACGGTAAGTAAAAAAAAATAAATAGAGAGCTCCCTAGGGCTCACTCTCTCTCCTGACTATAATAATACACATAGCAGTATTATGTCATTGATGCGAAGATTGTGTAGGGCCACCATTAAAGAAACACAGGCGGGTGAGTTTTCTGGCGTTCAGTTGCACAGTGCGATTTGCAAAAATGGGGCAATAGTTGCATTTTCAGTGAATCAATTCTCTAAAGTTTTATTACTGGTTAAAAAAAAAAATGTTTAAAACAATGTCTCAAATAAATATGTTTTTTTAATGTAAATGTGTTGTTTTTATTAGAGAATATTCTGTTTAAAAACTGATGTCAAAAAAGTCATTTGTCAAAAAATAATATTTTAAAATACAACTTTCGTTTGATGTCTGAATTTTTTTTCCCAATGAAATGTACAGAAAGTCTAAATCGTTGAATGTATTGGTCATCTCTAGCTCAACGCTCTAATCACCGTTTTTGTAGATGTAGTTTCTAATTTCAATTCTGGATACATTTTGATTCATTATAATAGTGCGTCAGTAAAAATACCAGATGTCAGCAAAATGTTTGTAAAATTGTCAGTAAAAAATAATGTCTCTAATGGCCCCTTACTTATCGAATGAGCTCATCAACTCTTGCGCTCACCTGGCCGTGACTCTTTCACTTGAAGAGAGCGTCACAGGATTGGACGCAGCTGTCTTGTGATTGGCTGAGCAGCAACCTCGGAATGTTGTGGAATGTTAAGGACAGACTTGATACAAATTGCAAATCTCTCTCTATGTGGCCATTTCTTATATTGAGATCCATTATCCGGAAAGTTCAGGAAATCCGAAAGAAAGGAAAATAAATTGTGACTGGTGATTTTTATCATACACACAGAGATGATCACTGACTGTGTGGTCCTACAGCTACTGCGAGAAGCTTTGAATAATAATCTAACGAGGAGGAGAATGCCAGGGATACTACGGGGAAGGAAAGAGATAACTTTTACATGTCATTTAGTAAATCATAAATTAATTTGTTACTCTAAATTACAAAATAAAAGCAAAACCCATTGGCCTTCCTTTAAAGTTAAAAAACTGTTAAAGAGTGAAAATTTGCACTCGAAAAAAACATGTTGCGATGTAAGTGGTGCAAATGCACTGAAATTTAGATTTGAGCACAGATACGTCCCCCATACAACTCTAAATCTGCCCCCGCCTTCAGCGCAACATGGTTCAAAGTTGCACCTTTTAACAGGGTCCTAACTCTAAATTCTGCCTATATCCGAAAGCTCAAAGTCCAGCTTTTTCCAGATAATAGATGCCATTACTATAGGTGGCTTAAAATGCATTACTTTATTTATTTATTATTATTTATTTATTTATTTCTGTACACGGTATTTGTAATGTAAGTCTTGTTTGAACTACAGGCACTTTTTTGGAGTCGATTACAAGTGGCTTGTACCATCCTAGTTACAAAATAAAAAACAACTTATTGGGAATATAATCCACGGTGCCGATATGAACAAAACAAATCCCATACGATTTGCATAGTATCAGTTGTGGCAATTAAAAGCAAACCATCCTACTAGTGCTTGTCTGTTAATCCTTGACAAGTGTAATGAAGTTTTATAAAGACACGCTTTAGTAGTATTATATTTTTTTTTGTTTTATGTTTGTGTTTATATGCTATGCATGCTATATACACAGATTGCAGCTTTTTCGGTCTGCATGGGTGCCAGTTTCCAGCAGATGCGCTGGAATGTTTGTCGGGCACTAATCCTATTTGTGCTGGCAAAGTGGATAACATTAGCCCTATAGTAATGGACCAGAAGAGTTTGGGAAGAGTGTGTCATTCGCTTTTCCAGGATTCCAGAATCTGCCTGTGTTCTCTCTCTCTCTCTCTCTTCCTGTTATGCTCATCTGGCTTCCCACACAGAAGGCCTGAATCCTTAAAAACCTGTCTCCTTCCCCCTGGCCACAAACAGGGAGAGCCAAAACAACTCTGGAAGCAACATCACGTTGATCTGTGGCTGTAAGAATATCTTAGGGGGGGGAGTTGGATGAAAGTTTTAACGTAACATCTGTTTGCAGAAAGGTTTTTGTTTTTTTTCTTGCAAGTAGCCAAACTCCTTCAGTCTTCTTGCTGTGATTGTAACTGATATTTCGTTCACAGCCATCCGTCCTGACCTGGAGATAAGTGCAGGGTTGCAGAGTCAACTCTTTAATCTCCTTTAGCTTCCCGCTCCCATGCACGGCATTTAACCTGCTCTGTGCCAGAAGGGCTCTATACGGCACATAAAAAGCCACGGTTGGGTCTCACAGTCACGGGATCCCAGATAAAGGCTTCTACACCACTCTAAGACCTAACTTAAGTCTTCTTATATATATTGTCGGCTCACATGCCCCAAACAATATTGTAGACAGGGATGGCGTTTCATGGAAGTTTGAGTTGAAAGGACTCTATTTAAATCCTAATCATTTACATGGTCAATTTCTATAACGTGGGACAAGGAATGACGGATAGAAGTACTTTTGGACATGGCGATAAGTTCTCCCATCTCTATATTTTCTGTAATGCTTGTGTAAAGTCCATTCACAATAGGGATTATTATTATTATTATTAATTTTTATTTATAGGGCTCCACAAAGTATCCGTAGCGCCGTACAAGGACAAACAATGGCACAGTACAAGGGGAAACAGCACAGTACAAGTAACAGTAAGCACTATAACTCTGGGGGCTCAGGCACAGCATGAAAGAGAGGGAGGGAGGGGAAAAGTGAGTACAGGCAGGTAACTATGGCCCAAGAGGGTGGGCACGGATGACAGGTTGAGAGTCACTGAGGGGAGCGGAGAGAAGCGAGAGGAGACAGAGGGCAGAGGGACTGAGAGGAGGTGAGCTGAGTAGCTGGAGAGCGCAGTTAAAAGTGATGGAAACAGAAGGTAGGAGAGCCCTGCTCAAAGGAGCGAACAATCTAAAGGGAGGGGAAGACAGACAGACACATGGATGAGACGGAGAGACGGGAGGAAGGGGGAGAAGAGAAGAAGGGATGAGAAAGAGAGGTAGCCGACCGGTGGGAGTTTAGGCATGAAACTGGAAGGCTTTAAGGAAAAGGTGGGTTTTTAATGTTCGTTTGAAAGAGGACAGATTAGGGGAAGTTCTGATGGAGCGCGGGAGCTTGTTCCAATGGAGGGGAGCGGCGCGGGAGAAGTCTTGGATACGTGCGTGAGAGGAGGTAATCAGAGGGGAAGAGAGGCGCAATCGTTGGACGATCGCAGTGAGCGGGAGGGAGTGTGAATAGAGATAAGGTTAGAGATGTAGGGAGCAGTGGAGTTGGCGAGGGCCTTGTAAGTCAGAGTGAGGAGTTTGAAAAGGATTCTGTAGGGGAAGGGGAGCCAGTGAAGGGCTTGGTAGAGTGGGGATACAGATGTGGAACGGCGAGAGAGGAAAATAAGCCTAGCAGCGGCGTTAAGTACAGATCTAAGGGGAGCGAGATGAGAGAGGGGGAGGCCGATAAGGAGAAGGTTGCAGTTGCAGGGAGAAGGATCAGTGATCCCCACCACAAGGTTCGTTTGTGAACCATTCTCTTGCTGTGTGCAGCCTCCCACCGGTCGCTAGGCTGTCATTGACAGCCCGGGATTCCAGACAGGTTAACGCTGTGCCTTATAGACAGGTGATCATGTGATCCCCTGCCGGTCAAAGAGGGTCTGGGTCTAAGAAGATTAGACCTCTCCATAAATAATAAATGAGAACACATCTGCTTGTTTCAGGAACAAACCAACAGGTGCTGTAATAACAAAAATATATGAGTAGTGTTCCGCAAAGTCTGTTCTAAAATGCTAATGGGTATTCTAATACAAAAATAACAAAAGTAAAAGATAAATTTAAAAAAAGTGAAAAAAAAAGTGAAAAAATTCCACCTTCACTTCTTGCTCCTATAACTTTACCTAAACTAGCGTAGACTACACAAATTGGGTCTGATTCATTAAGACACGCAAAATAAACGCATGGGACCTGATTCATTAAGGAAAGTAAGACAAACAATGGAGTAAATCTTCTCCTGGACAAAACCATGTTACTATGCAAGGGGTGCAAATTAGTTTATTATTTTGCACATAAGATAAATACTGGCTGTTTTTTAATGTAGCACACAAATACTTGATAGCCTTATTTTTACATTGAAATTTATAGTTGATCTAGGACATGTCCTTACCCCAACTATAAATCTGTCCCCACATTTTCAATTTACCTCCCCTCCAATGCCACATGGTTTTGCCAAGGTGCAAAGTTACTCCCTTTCTTACTTTGCTTTCCTTAATAATTCAGACCCATTGTGAGTTTTGTTTTAAAAAAAATACACTTAATTCAGACATACCCACATCCGTGTTCAACTAGAAGCGCATCTGAAGAAACGGTTCTGTTTGAATACGGGTGTAGATCTGTTCTGCTTATACGGCACTTGCCATATGCTGACAGACGCAACACGTACAATATATATCTTGAATATCATTTCCCAGCAGAACGCACAGAAAAATTATTGTCACCTGTTAATAATATAGGTATTAATGAATAAACATTAGAAAAAAAATATTTTTCCCCCATAAAATACATTTATCAGGATGTAATTATTGTCTACTGTACATAAAATGCATTTTTACAGATGCTCCTGATTCCAAACACATGTTCTAGCATGTATAATTGACCATTCTCACTATCACTCGGCACTTATACCAGACCTGTAGCTGGTGCAAGTGATGCGATTGAAAAACATGATCCTTAGAGATACCCAGAGCTTGAATCGGACGCTGCTTAGCTCGGCACACTCTTGCTGTACACTGACTACGTGTATATACTCCTTCACCTATCAGGTCCGCCCATTCAATTATAGGCGGTAGTAAATGTCCTTTGCGTTCTAGGATGAATTTCGATGTTCTTGAGTTCACTGACGTTTAGCCTGTTTCTGCGCACACGCAATAACACATAATACGGCACGTATCGCCATTTACGCTCCTTAATGAATCAGTCCCATTAGGTATCAAAATAAATGAGAGAAATTGGGGAACAACAGTTTACTTATTACCATTTTCTGTTTACTAAGTTAGTTTTTGACTACATTATTTAATTATTAAGCGGTACAATATAGTTAAAGGATTGAATCATCCTAAACAATTTGAACAAACCTATTCAAATTCTAATCTATGGTTTTCTACAGAAAATCTCAGATATATAATATAAACCAAGGAAAGTAGAAAGTAAGAGAAAGAAAAAGAAAGAAAAAAAGAAGATACAAGACAGCTCCAATCAGAGGACTAACAAAAGAAAGAACTGTAATGAAAAAACACATTATATAATTAAATTAGATACTGTAAGAAAGAAAATTGTTTTTGACGTGTAACTAGCAGCAATGTTAAAAATATGTCTGGTCTTGAAGCGAGCAATTACCACCAGTCATTAAGGGCCTGATTCATTAGGGAAAGTTAAGCAAAAGTAAGTAAGTAAGGCAAAACCATGTTGCATTGGAGGGGGAGGTAAATTAAAACGTTAGGGGCAGATTTGTATTTGGGGTAGGACATGTCCCAGATCAACTTTAAATTTAAGTGTACAAATAAGCTATAAAGTATTTGTGTGCTACATGACAAAAAGCCAGTATTTAACATATGTGAAAAATAATAAACTAATTTGCACCCCTTGTATTGCAACATGGTTTTGTCCAGAAAACTTGAGTAAGAAAACTTGCTCAAATTTTTGCTTAACTTTCTTTAATGAATCAGGTCCAGTGTGTTTTGAAACAAAAAAAGAACAAAAGGAAAAACTTACAAAATAGAGAAAAGAATACCAAGAATTCAAAACTTGTATCTTTTGCTTATTATGATTCTGTCTTTTCAAACTAAAACGACGTTGTCTCGAGACGTTTAAGGACAACCACAGGACTTTGGTGATGTTGATTCATTTAATGGATGCCTACATAACTTGCTGCAAAGAATATCACCCAAAGTCTTCTTCCACTCTCCAGTGTTTTCCTTTGTTGTATTTTTCCTGGCCAGTCTTTCCTTTTTAGTTTTAATGAAGTTTTGTTTTCGTCTATTTTTAGAGAGGGGGGGTATTAGGGAAGATGCACAAGGTTACGGGGTCACAGCTATGACAACACGACCCTGACCAGGAAGTAAAAATATAGGCAGGATGAAGACAGGAGGTGAATAAAGGGACCGTGGAGAAGAGAGAATTCATTTTGTGTTTGAAACACAGATTCACCTTCACCTCCAGGCGAAACGAGGGGTGGGCGAGTACAAAAAAAATAAAAATAAAATAAAATAAAAATCCATAAATAGGGGACATGATTTGGAAACAAAAACATTGAGGAAGGTCTAAGGTCATTTGATGGTATCGCAGAGTCTTTTCATCCAGTGAGTTCACGAGGAGGGGACCCTTCTGTCTGCACGTCGGGGGGAAACTTCACTTTATTTGCTCTTGGTGGAAGTCCGTGACAGCTTGAAGATTGGAGGTGGTATGTTTTAATAAAACAGTCTCTCCAGGACCAGATACATATGAACTTGGTTAAAATGTTTCATATATACATAGTGTCACCAGTCACGCGATGGAAGGATTTTTGATCGTCAGATAACCTTTGTGCATCGAGCTCATCCGTAGCTCTCTCTCGCTCTCTAACAGATGTGGGCCCCAAGCCCCACGACGGGCTCATCTTACCAGACTTTTAAACTGAACAAGAGACTGGCTTATTACAACCCACAGATCTTACATATTGGAAGACAAATTCTAGGACGATCTCCGGGTCTGCGTGGTTTTATGGATCAAGTTGTCATTGAAGAGGAGTTGTCTAAACTCAGAAGATATGGTGGGAAAAAAAGTTACAATTTCCCCCCAAATCATTCTAAAGATCTCCATATTATTCACTATCCAGCATCTGTAACCAAGTTTCTCAACCCTCACTCCATAAACGCCAGCAAAAGAAAGTCAGACCAGGGTGGTATTTGTGTGGAGTTGGTGTGTTCTCCCCTTGACTCTCTAGGATATTTCTGGGTGCTCTGGTTGTCTCCCACAGTCCAAAAAACATATTGGTCGGTTGATAGGTGAAATTTGGTCTATGCGTGTGTGTGTGTGTGCACGCCTTTGGTTGAGAAAACTAGATTGCAAGCTCCACAGGGACCCATGTGAATTCTGTACAGCACTGCCTAACATGTTGGTACTATATACATATATAGTTATAATAACAAGAGGAGATGTTTTAAGGATTACCCTGTATGAGCACATGGGGGGTAATCATTAGTGTCCTCAAAACATGAGCTCTTGAGAAGAAAGATAGACTCTGATGTTTGCATTAGAAATGTAGGTGGTACATTAACTGTTCATTTTAAGCTTCATACATAAATCAACTGATGACTGTATTAGAATGTTTCTAAGGATCCATGGATATAGGACAGGTGATGTAGGTGAGCAATAAAGAAGGTAAAGTATGCCGGGGTGTTTTTATTTCAATTAAAGTAGCTTAAACAGTGTTGTGTGTGTCTTTTGCTACGTTTTTCCTTGGAGCACTACAAGTCCCAGCATGCCCTGGCAGCCATGGGTATGTGCTGGTGCTTACAGTACTGCAAGTGCCAGCATGCCCAAACAACTAATGGCAGCCTAGGCATGATAAGACATGTCAAGCACCAGAGACAAAATGCATTTTGGAAAGTAAAATATTATTATTACCCCATACCCAACGCCCCAAGGGTGTGGGAAGAGCCCTAGAGCCATCAGTTGTTGTCAGGGCTTAGCCTAATCAGTACCAGTCTGTATATATCTAGCACAATAGAAATGTGAAATGATGGCTCACATCGTGATCAAAACATTTAAGCTCGCAACCCAACGTCGAGAGTCTTCATCTCTGCAAGTCCCTACACCCAGATTATTTAATGTCACGTGAACTGGTTTCCCTCTAGCCAGCCTATAATGGGGATACTTGGGTGGGGTTTAAACACCAACCTTCCTGTCACTTAGTGGCAAGGTGATCTAAACAGCATTTCTGTGATGTTCGATGCAGAGATGCGAGTGTAGGAATTCATCAAATATGAGGATCCTTGAAGTAGGGTTGCGAGCTTTAATGTTGTGATTTAAATATGAACCTATTGTGCTATTTAATACAAGTATTACTGCTAAGGCTAAATGCAGAAAGCAACTTTGCTTTTTTCATACTTAAATTTGCCATGTTGATGGCGCTGTTTCCCGGTGACTCCATATTCTGCATTCTCATTAATAATGCTTCAGGATAATATGAAGAACAAAATAACCGCATTGAAATTCAATCTTTATTATTATTATTATTATTATTATAATAAATGATAGCAACCACTTAAATCAAAGCTTTCTAGATCAAATATAAAAGTCATCATTAGCACTGTAGGAGTCAAAGTAGACGTAACAAGAAGTGTACACTGCTTTCTATATGGGAAATTATTCAGCTGACGCATTTCGGAGTCCATGTCCTTTTTCAATAACATACAATTAGACATCATTTATTTCCTTATATGGTCCATAACTGAATTTGATTAGCTGACAGGCCTAGGTATGCTCTGTTCACGAAAAAATGTAAAAAGTTGGCAATATTAATATAGTTTATGTTAGAGCATTTTAATACAAGCAGGTGTATAGGAATCAGGGACTGGCAGTGATAAGCTTACATTAGAGCATTTCAATACAAGCTGGAGTATAGGAATCAGGGACCGACAGTGATAAGCTTACATTAGAGCATTTCAATACAAGCTGGTGTATAGGAATCATGGACCGGTAGTGATAAGCTTATGTTAGAGCATTTCAATACAAGCTGGTGTACAGGAACCAGGGACCGGCAGTGATCCTCTCACAGCACGGAGCCAGCTGGATTTAGGCAGGCTGTTAACGGGCACCCTTGTACAATACAGTACAGTTCACCAGGACATGCATTTATGTATCGGTAACAGATTAAAATGTAATCCCTAACCTTTAGCAAGATTTTCAGGATATTGTTATGAATGTTTCTTCTGGTAGAAAAAGAAGAATCTATTAAAGCGGTTTCTAACCTATTTACTTGTGATCTGGTGATTTCAGCAAACATGTATCACATAAGTTTAAAAAATAATTTTGGATCGGAGGATATTAGTTTAAAAAAAAGAAGGGATATCTTTAAAATAACAGAACTGTTCAAATGTATTAATAGAAATTCTTTACTCAAAAATAAGAACAATAGAACTGTAATACTCCGCGATCATTACTTGGGTATTATAAAGTCCGATCAATTTATCTTTATACCAATGTCTGTGTTACCTGTCACTCAATCCCTGCTGTCTGATTCGCTAGGGAATTTCCTGTGCTCTCCCTTACAATTTTGGATGTTTATGCAACAATATACAGTGTATACTGTTATTTTCCCCCTTTAATTATAGTTACATCCAATGTCCCTATTAGAAAACATTTTGCTGCCACTGTGGCATGGGATGGGTTAATTAAATGTAATCCTTCCATAAAAGTGAAGCCCCCCGGCTATCGTCCCCTAACTCTCACTTTACAAAAGTTTCTGAGTTGAATTGTGGTCACCATGATTAAAACAAACGTTAGAGTCACTCTGCTGCAAGACACTATTCTGTGTAATTGTTGACATCCCAACAGCATTCCCACAAATTCGAAGCTCCTTTGATGCCAATTTTCCTTTATTAAAATGTCGCATAGATCTCCTCGCTGGAAAGGCTTTTTTTTTTTCCCTGCAAGGAATGCGTTCTTCAGCTGTAACGAGTCTGCCTCTCACAAATTAATTACGTTTTTCTCTCCCCCTGGTTCCAATGGCGCTCTAGCGGAATGTTTTCTATTACAGCACAGTCATTTTTTTTATTTTTTTTTTCAATCAAGCGATTCATTGGTGAGCTCAATTATTAAAAACAATGTGTATGTATCAACCGCCACCCATGTTGCGATCGTCTGCGCCAGACTTTTCGGCTGCTACTTCAGTCGGTCTAGTGTTTCCTCTGCTGGTTGTGTAGTGGCACGGCAAAGGATTGTCATTTCAAAACCGTTGGGAGGCTATAAAAATTCAGCATGGGAAGCAGAAGCCAACTCGGAGGATTTAAAGGGCTAGTCCCGGAGTGCAAACAGTTCGGCTGCTGAAAGGAAATTAATCTATTGCTTCTCATTTGTAACACAAAAGTTCATTGCCTACAAGTACGAAAGTGCATATTTTTTTTAGCAAATGCACGTTCGTTTTTTTTACGTGGAAGCGCACGGATTTGGGTGTGTCTGATAGGAGAAGACGGGCTGATTGGTTGACATACAGAGGCAAAAACAAGATGTCATTTTCTGAGTTACAAGATTATTCAACCTCTCCGCTTTTGAATTCTCTGCCGGCGCTGAAGTTCCGGAGATCAGCTCTCGTCCTATTTTTGAGCCGCACTTTTCCCGTTCCAGTTTTTCTTCCGCAGAATTTCTAGGCGCATATCGACCAATGTCATAAAAAATATTCAAAAGTACAAAAGTGACACAATGATAAGCCGTGTATTTGTAAGTAGGCCTTTGCAATCCAATGTTTTTGTACATATAAAATGTAACAATTATTCTTTATTTATATACTGCCAACAAATTTTAATGGCGATGTAATAAAAAAAAACCTTTATATTGTCAAATTAGCTGCTTCACAAGAGATGGTTCATCAAAGGACGCATACTGACTCTGGTGATGACTATGGGTCTAGGTCAGATTTGCTCTAACGGACAATACACTGCAGGATACGTCCAATACATATGAGGAATATAAAATCGCGCACAGAAAAAAATAATAATTAAGTGATTGACATTTACGTTCCTTAATGAATCAGGCCCTTTGTGTCTATCTTATAGAGTAATATCTGAAATACATCACACAGGTAGATATTTTCAGGTTTGTATCTAACTTTAGTTATAAGTTCATTGTACCTAACTTAAATATTTGTCTCTCTCAGTAACTGCACCAAGTGTGAGGAGGCCCCAAATGTCTCTCTTTAACCACTACCACAAACTGCCCCCAGCTGTGATTTTTCTATTGGACAGGTGAAACCCACCGAAATCATCATCATCACTCCACATATCACTTGTCACCTTCCCCCTCCTATAGTCCTTGACATGTACAAACCCCACCACAGAGCAGAATGATTTGACACCATTGTTTCAAAGCCCTAAAGGCATCTATGTAGAAATATAAGATAATCAGATACCAAAGGCTTTTGCAGTCAGAGAAATAGAGGACTCCTGTAGTGGCTGGACTCTTTCCACTGATGGACAAACAGAGGTTTATTGAGTTTGCTGGGACTTGCAGTTCAGAAACATGGTCTATTCCTGATACAAAGTTACTGGTTGAAGACAGCGAGAAAAGTCTCTGACTTTATTTAAAGGAAGACATGGCTTAGAAGGCTGGTAGTCAGGTTCTTTACTTGCAGTGATGGAGGAGACTCTGGTTTGAATCCCCTGTTTGGTCTCGTTTTACTAAATTGAGTGCTGGAGCAGGTTGATTGAAGACATTGAGAAAAGTATAAGTTAGCTCAGTTGTGAGTAGTGAGGTGCCCATGGACAGTCATAGTAGAGGCCCTGCTTTGAATTCCGAGTGGCTTCCCTTTTAGTACGTTTCATGTTGCAACAGGTTTGATGAAGTCCATGAGAAAAGTCTCTCTATATCTACAGCAAATGTTCTAGCTTGACTTTATTTCCTTGGATGTTACACCAGGCTGGTTAAAGACATTGAGAAAAGTCTTCTCACTCCCTCCAAGTGGTAATTGGCACCAGGCCCGGCGCTCCCATTAGGCAAGGTTAGGCACTTGCCTAGGGCGCCGGGCTCTGGAGGGCGCCTGGAGGCGCCACAAAATGAACATTACTTTAAAACTGTGCGGCGACCGCTGACCATACCTGTCACGGCCGCCGCACAGCATGCAGATACATCCACAGGGAGGGGGAAAGAGGCTATTGCTCACCACCGCCGCCTCTCTGCTCCGTCTCCTCCCCTCCACTCACTGACTGTCGGGCCGTGACATCATCATCACAGCCCGACAGTGTCAGTGAGTGGAGGGGAGGAGACGGAGCAGAGAGGCGGCGGTGGTGATTCAAGGTAAGGAAAGACGGGATGAGGGGGGAGGAGGGCGCCGATTTTTGCAGGGGGGGGGCACCGATTTTTACAAAATCCCTAGGACCGGCACTGATTGGCACAGTGGCGCAGGAGGAATTGTTGTACCGGCAGTAGGTGTGGAGGCTCTTGTTCAAAACCCATGTGTGGTTTGTGTTTTATTACCTTTGGTGTTCCAGTAGGCTGAATAAAGACATTGAGAAAAGTCGAGCATGAAGAAAGGAAGTTGCTCAGGGGACTAGCAGTCAGGTTCTGTACTGACAGTGACAGTGGATGTCCTGGTTTGAATCCCTTGTCTGGCTTCCTTTTTAGCACGTCTAATGTGACAACAGACTTGTTGAAGTCATTGAGAAAAGTCTCCTCATGCAAATAACAAATGTTCTAGCTCAGTTTCTCTGCTGACTGGTCCCTTGTTTAAAGTTAAGATTGAGTCTCTGGTTTGAACCCCCAGTCAGGTAACATTTGCAGATACATTGGTTTTGCTCCAGGCCCCTTGATGCCATTGATAAAAGCCTCAGTGTCGCTTATGTCATGTACTGGCTCACTTGACTAGTAGCCAGAGTGCTGACTATGATGCTGGAGGTCCAAGTTCAAATCCCCAGACAGGCTTGATGATCTTTCTCTATGTCATCCTGCTCTGTGGGTTATTGGGTTCTCTCCTTGAAGTGATGATGTTTGTCTAGCATTCTTTAATAAACGTTGCTGTTGTGTCTAAAAGCACGACAGCAAATGTATGGAAAACACTATTTCCCTTTTTACATACTAGTCTACTCCTATTATTGACAGATTTTAACCAGGAACTCTATTCTGTTGAGCACTTTAGAGTGCTGAATAAAGACAGACCATGCTTCAGGTAAGTCAGAAGACAATTACTCAATGTCATCAACCAATGTATTAAGGGGGATTTGAACCAGCACCTCAGCTATCCATTGACAGGAAAGCACCTGGCGACTAGTGATCTGAGCCAATGTATGGTGTAAACAAGTGTAGACACTTTTCTCTTTCTTTTGTCTTCAACAAACCAAGTTTGAAATCCAAAGTACAAATGTTATAGCTGTTAGAGGATTTGAACTAGGATCTCAATAATCTCTCTAAGCAGAGAAACAGGCTATTAGTCCACTGAGCTAGCTTATGCTTGAAGTCAGGCAGGAAACTTTTCTTAGTGTCATAACGCATCCTGATACATCATGCAAGGAAGTTAAAAGAAGCATGTCTGGGGGTTCAAACCAGGGCTTCCATCATCAGCTAACAACAGAGAATCAGGACACAAGTCTGCAGAGCTAGCTGTTCTATCTATTGTCCCTGGAGACTATGCTTAATGTCATCAACCAGCCTGGAGCAATGACTAAGGTGCACCTGTGAGTCTCAGCACTTGGAGGTTTCACCAAATAACCAGACAGAATAATATATTAATACAGAAATTAAGTGTAGATAAGGGCACTGACCCTAGCACAATATTACTAATTATTCCACTGGCTATGAACCTACTGGAATCAATTTTAAAGGTGTCCCATACAGCATAAAATCTGTAATTTACCTTGCAACAAATTATGGATCTCTTATATGGATGAGATTAGAGTACACAAATGACAGATGAAATATTCAATACAAATAACACAGCCAATGTATGAAAATACTATCTCCTTTTTTACTTCTACATCCAATTTCCACTAGTCTACCCTTTTCTCATTATTGACAGATTCCAACCAGGAAATGGTCAGTTGAGCACGTTACTGCTTCCCCACTAACTTATGCCCTCAATGTGAATAAAGACAGACCATTCTTCAGGTAAGTAGGAAGACTCTGCTCAATGTCATAAAATAGCCAGGTGCACCAACCAAAGTACAAAGAGGGATCTGAACCAGGACCTCAGCATCTATTGGCAGGAGAGGACCTGGCTACTAGTCATCTGAGCCAACATCTAACATAAACAGCCAGTGAGACTTTTCTCAATGTCTTTAACAAGACAGGTGTAAAATCCAAGGTACAAAAGCAGTGAGTGATTGTGGATTTGAACTAGGAGCTGAATCATCTTTGTAAGCAGAGGACCAGGATACTAGGCCTCTGAGTCAGCTTATGCTTTAGGTGAAGTAAATGATTTTTCTCAGTGTCATAATTCATCCTGGTGTATCATGCAAGATAGTTAAAATAAGTCACCATTGGGGTCCAAACCAGAGACATCACCAGCAGCTGTGAACAGAGAACCTGGCCACTAGTCTACAGAGCCATCTTCATACTAGGGGAAAGCCCAATATCATCAACCAGCCTGGTACTAACAGAATGTTGTCTGTGGGAATTTAAACCAGGACTTCAACATATCTCCAAATAGAGCACATGGGTACTAGTCCAGTGACCCAGCACAGTATCTTTAGGAGTTAAGACTTTGCTAAATGTCACCAAACATGTGCAACATCCTAAGTACTAAAATAATACCTTCCTGCAGATTTAAACATGGGATTCCACTATCCCTGGCAGTGGCTTTTTGGGCCAGCTCAAAAATCAGTGAGGCGTTCTGCTTTTCTCATTGTTATCAACCAGCCCTGTGCAACATTCATGGTAGTAAGAGAAAACATACCTAGGTATTTAAGTAACAAGCTCCACCATCACAGCCAAATGACTATCTGGCTTCTAGACATCTCCATCATAGCCATGGGAGTACTGGGCTTCTAGACAACTAAGCTAGCTTCTGCCATCAGTGCCTCTGGATATTTTTCTCAATGTTATCAACTAGCCTGGTGCAACATTCAAATGCCTAAAAATGAAACCAGCCTTAGGACTCAAACCAAGAACCTTTCCATTGCTGTCAGTAGAGCACCAAGCTGCTAGTCCACCAAACCTGCTTGTTTGTTGTGTTAATGCAGAGACGTTTCTTAATGCCATCAATGAGCCTTGCTTTTCAATGTCATCAGAGACTAGTGCAACATCCAAGATACTAAAAGGAAGATTACCTGCAAAATCAAATCAGAGCCTCTACTACTGCCTGTGTATTCAAACCTGGACAGAGTTATCTTACTCCTTTCTGCTACTCAGCTAGTAGCTCTCAGGCACAGTGAGACAAGTTGAACACCTTGAACTCTTTGTCATATTCCTCAAACAGTTAATGAACAAATTTTGCAGTGTGGCAGGGCGGATTATCCTGCTGAAAGAGACCACTGCCATGAAAGGATGTGCTTGGTCTCCAACAATGTTTAGGTAGGTGGTATGTGTTGAAGTAACAGCCACATGAATGCTAGGACCCAAGGTTTCCCAACAGAAGATAGCCCAGAGCATCACATTGCCTCCACTGGCTTGCCTTCTTCGCATAGTGCATCCTGGTACCATCTTTTCACCAGGTAAATGACACACACGCACCCAGCCATCCACATGATGTAAAAGAAAACGTGATTCCTCAATGCAGGCCACCTTCTATTGCTCCGTGGTCCAGTTCTGGTGCTCAAGTGCCATTTGTAGGCACTTTCAGCAATGGACAAGGGTCAACATGGGCGCTCTGACCAGTCTGCTGCTACACAGCCCCATACACAGCAAGCTAGAAGGTAGTGGTTTAACAGTCAGGAGTCAAACCAGTAAAGTCATCTAATAGCCAGAGATCAAAGCTAGAGAGAGCAGTCATCTGCGAGCCATGGGACAGACAGACTAAGGCAGCCAGGTGTCACCAGAACGGTTTAAGGAGAGAAGCTCAATAAACTGGTAGTTTGCTGTTCCCAGGAAGCTGCTTATATAGGCCTGAACATATGGATGAATCGTCAGGTGCTGGCAACTAATTACCTAGCAGCAGTCAATGATAGCACTAACTATCATTAGTCCATGCCCTGATGCAGGTTGACACAGAAGTGATGAAAAGGATGCAGCAGCTTATTAACTGAGCTCGTGTTTCACTGCACAGAGTACAGCAGAGTTGTCAGGTAATATGTGAAACCCAAACACCACAACAGCGCTGGAAATTGGGACACTAATATCTCAATTAATGAGTTTGTGGAATTAAAAACATATAACACCTATATTACATGCAAAACAAAGTACACATAGTGGAAAAAAACTTGTCATCTATAAATTGCAAAAAGTATATAAACAAATAATGTATAATACAGTCAATGAAATATACAACCTATATATGTGCATATATTATAAATACATAAAAATATTTATAAAAAAAATGGATATTAAAATGGATATAAAAAATATATATATAAACCTCTGACCAGTGCACTGGTCTACAAACATCAGTTGTATCCAAATAGCGCATATATCAGTATGGCTGGAGGTCAGTCATAAAACATAGATGTTATTAGGGTCTCCTGCTTAATAGGACACAGTTCATCTGTTGGAAATGAAGCTAAGCAACAAACTTTCTTGCTGTTATCTCCTCTGTTTGTGTTACTGTCACAACTTGTATGATTTAGTTGTTTATCACAGTGTCAGAAACTCAGATAGTAAACACTGCTGATCACACTTTCATCCTCATATCAAAACCAACAGATCTACACAGCCAATCTGCCCAATTCAGTAAATCAACTTTTAGCAAATATAGAAATGCAAATAGCTACTGAACCTGCGATTTCCTGGCGGCAGGCTTAGATCCCCCGGCTCCGTTCCCGTGAACCAATGATCGAGAAACCCTGTGGCTGTGGATCGGCACCACCATGTTGGAAAAGAGGCGTAAACCCAACAGCATGAAGCCAGAGAAGATTTCAGAGCATATGAAAATTGTTGTCCAACCGCTGGGTAAGCCAAGGACTGAATAAGCACCAGACCTGACAGGTTCTCTCCTCTCATTCCATCCTCAGCCCTCTGTAATTGGACTTTCACCATCTACTTTTCACTGAGACTGTCCTCTCTAATGTGACCAATCATCTGCTCACAGCTAAGTCGAAGGGTCATTTGTCCATACTCATCCTACTTGACCTCTCTGTTGATTTTGATCCAGTTGACCACCCTTCTCTCCTACACACTTTTCACTGCCTAGACCTTTGTGACATTGTCCTTTTCTGGTTCACCTCCTACCTTTCTAAATACTCTTTAAGTGTCTCTACTGCTGGCACATCCTCCTCTCCACTCCCACTAAGGGCTAGATTTACTAAGCTGCGGGTTTGAAAAAGTGGGGATGTTGCCTATAGCAACCAATCAGTTTCTAGCTTTCATTTATTTAGTACCTTCTGCAAAATGACAGCTAGAATCTGATTGATTGCTATGGGCAACATCCCCACTTTTTCAAACCCGCAGCTTATTAAATGTAGCCCTAAGACTTCTCAAGACTCTGTTCTTGGTACTCTGCTTTTCTCTCTTTATAGATTATCTCTTGGTGAACTGATATGTACCTTCAGAAGACACCCAAAGACACCTCTATGCAGAAGACACCCAAATCTACCTCTCCTCCCTGACCTCTCTCCTTCTGGGGAAATAAAAACTCATTTTTGTATGTGGGCACAATATGAGAGGAAGTAAAGCCCCAATCTGCCCACGGTCTGATAGCTTCTCCCATCAGAAGATGCAAACTGTTGCCATTCCGCGCATGCAGCCAACTTGAGCGGCTATTTGGGTTTCCTATAAAAAATAGAAGCAAGACATCACAAAGCATCATTTGCTTATTTTCTGTATATTTGTAGCTTTGGGTGCTACATTTTCTGAATTACACGCAGAGGATTCAGGGATTAGTTTAGGAAGACCAGGGGGTAACTGTATCAAGCTGAGAGTTTTCCGGCGAGTTTGAAAAGTGGAGATGTTGCCTATAGCAACCAATCAGATTCTAGCTGTCATTTTGTAGAATGTGCTAAATAAATGATAGCTACAATCTGATTGGTTTTTCAAACCCGCCGGAAAACTCTCAGCTTGATACATTTACCCCCAGAGCTCTGGGCGAAAAAAGTTTGTCAGGGACATTGTAAAGAATTACGGAGAACTGAACAATTGAAAAATACCAGTACAATCACTCACATGGGCGAGAACAAAAAAAAAACCACTTACATTTAATTCATAATTACATTTGGGCCACTAATTTATTCTGAAAATAAATTGTCCCCCGTAAGAAAATTCATAGTCATTTTTGACCCTCTACAACGAAAAAGATGGCTTATTTAAACTTCCATTGAGCCTCCTGTTATATTAACATTGTCCTGTAGTGTTACAGTGATGTGTTTGCCAATCTCGCCTATAGAAAGCAGCGCGTTTTATCTGGCCATTTTGAATTCAAACTTGGGCGAGTTTGCAAAATCGCAGCTTCATACATTTGGCGATTTGTATAGCTAGGACCGCAAGAAAGTCGGGACCGCGATTTGTAGCGATTTTGAAAATGGTGATTTTGAAAGAAACTCATCTCTGGCGATTTTACATCAAATCGCCGGTTAACAAATCCTCGATTTTTAAAACTCGCCTGAGAAAATCGCTGGAAATTCAAAATTGCAGCTTGATACATTTACCCTCAGGTCTTAAATACAGCATCTATAGTACAATATGTCATACATGCCAACTCTCCCGGAATGTCCGGGAGACTCCTGAATTTCGGGTAGGTCTCCCAGGATCCCGGGAGAGCTGACATTTCTCCAGCATCAGAGCCGGCATGGAGTTGTGTATGGGTGGAGGGTGCGGGGCTTTGCGAGTCACAGCATTTTAGCCCCACCCCCAGTAATGTACTGCCTGCCTTGGGTCTTTTACCAGGCATTACGTCACTGAGGGGCGGGCAAAAACGGCGCAATTCGAGAAGCCCTGCCCCCCTCCGCCCTCGCCCTACACCCATCTTCAGTGATCTCCCGGAGGGAGCCAGCCACAAGTAGTCAAGTATGCAATATGTATAATGTATGGTATAGAGGCAGATATTCCAGAGACATTTCAATCACATACTAGAAGTGCAAACTTGTTTTACAATCAGGTTTTATGTAAAGAGGAAGTTCATTGGTGGGAACTTGGCACAAGCATGGTCGGTCATGTGATGGGCGCCTTTACTACACTAATTCCAGATGTGTAAATTAATTAGCTAGTTAAATGTGTTAAAGGATTAGCAGGTCTTTCCCACAGTTGGGCTTGTGGGGTTTCTTGAATATTATACAGGTAAACAGTTATAACTAGCACTAAAGTTTATTAAAAGCTAACCTTTAAGAGACCACGAAAATATAAATGTAGGTTTGTTTATTTAGAAAAACTGCTCATAGTGGGCCTAGAAAACGAACATAAATTACATTTCTTTAGAAAAAAAAAAAAAAGGACGTAAATTGGTCAAATGTGCGTCCGTATTCATCTACAAGCGAATCTGAAGAAACTTCTCTTGTTGAATACGCATCTAGGCGCGCTCTGCTCTAACAGGAAATACACTGCAGGATATGTACAATACATATGTGGAATATACAGTAAAGTCCCAGCAGAACGCACAGAGAAGTTATTCACTTAATGTCACCTGTTAACAATATAGGGCCTGATTCATTAAGAAAAGTTAAGTAAAAAAAATTGAGTAAGTAGTCTCCTGGATAAAACCATGTTACAATACAAGGGGTGCAAATTAGTTTTCTATTTTGCACATAAGCTAAATACTGTCTGTTTTTAATGTAGCCAGTGTGGGGCAGCAGTATGGGTGCTAGCTCTCAGCACTGCTGCTCTGGATCCTGCTGCGACTGCAGGGAAACCAATGAGCTCTCTGCCACTTAACCGCTAACCATACTTACCTTCTTTTTGGACTAGGAGATCCCAGATGGGAAGTCCAAGGTGCAAGTGCGGCAGTCGCGATAACAGGATTAATAAAGGCCAAACCTACTTCACAAGAAAGAGAAATGTGAACCGGTAGAGTGACCTGCTCCCATGGAAGTCCGGGAGGACCACCCAAATTTCAGGAGTCTCCCGGACTATCCAGGCGAGTAGGTAAGTATGCTCGCCGACACTGTAAGCTGTAACCCCAGAATGCAATGTTGGGGGTTAAGGGATGGGGGGTAGGGTGCCGTAAAAAAAAAAATTATTTCGTCCCCCTGCGCATGGCGCAATGCCTCCATCACGTCATCACACTCAGGGTTGGGCCATAATGAGACGATTCGTGGCAAATTGCATCATCGAGGCTCCCGTCCACTTCACTATGAGGTGGGGAGGATGCAGGAAGATGGCCTGCAACTCTGGGAGTCTGGGAAATCTATCCAGAAATCGGGGGTCACCCAGATATTCCGGGAGAGTAGACAAGTATGGGCTGGTAGCTGGTCCTGTTAAGGTAAGGAAGGGAGTAAAGGGATAATAGGAGATAAGAAGAGATGTGCTATAGAGCCTAAACATGTCTAGTTTTGCCAGTGATTTACATTGTTTCTTAGACTTAGTATTGTGTTCTTATATTCCTCCTGTAGTAAGCTTTGGTCTATGGAGAGATTTTGTCTTTATTTCCTTCCCAACTTTCACACCTCCACCAATCCTCCACATTACAGAGACTCTGGACTATTACTGATACTGTGAGTGAATTACCTGCAATTTGACCCAGAATTCACATTTAAAAGAAAATGCTTCGGGTCTAAATAAAGATTTTCTGGCCAGGGCTGTGTGCTTGGAATGAAATACAGCGAGGATACGGGTTGAAGACAGATGAATAACAGCTCTGAAAAGGAGGTTTGGATCTGTTCCTGCTGGCGTCTGCGCTGTGTGTGCTTGGACTTGTATTTATTATCACTCTCAATAGTCAAAACCAGCAGTCCATGTGGGTGTATTTAAAGGAGCAATCCTGTTGGCGTTCTTACAAGAGAGAGCGTATAGTGGGGGGTCTGGGAATAGGAACAGACGGCTATGTCATCACTGGAGAACAGGATAGATGAGACGCTTATGGGGCCATCAAGGAATTGGTGACTTTGGTCTCTTCTCAGATTGGTTAGAATGTGGTAATGGCCCTTGCACGTGCAATGGTGAGACAGAAGCTGAGGCATCACACGTGCAATGGTGAGACAGAAGCTGAGGCATCACACGTGCAATGGTGAGACAGGAGCTAAGACATCACACGTGCAATGGAGAGACAGAAGCTGAGACATCACACGTGCAATGGTGAGACAGAAGCTGAGACATCACATGTGCAATGGTGAGACAGAAGCTGAGACATCACACGAGCAATGGTGAGACAGGAGCTGGCTGTAAGACATCACACGTGCAAAAGGCACCCTGGTTTCACAGTCTTACTCAATGAGGTCCATGGCTTCTAGCATGGCACCCTATCATAAATTTATTGAATGTCTCTGCAGCTCCACGTAACTCTCCTACTTAGAACTCTGCTTACTCTATTCCTTGACTGTAGCTCCATCAATGTCTCTGCTGTCAGTTCCCAGTAGTGATGCTAGAAATTTGGAAACAGGTTGGATATTCGATTGAACCTCACCGATTCGGTGACCACGAACATTTTCAATGGTCAATTGACCCTAATTCAAATGTGTGGTTCCAAATTTACAGCTCCCATTTGGGTTCCCGGTTTAGAATTTTTAAATAATAAAATGTACTTAGACATTTTAATTAAATCTGCAAGCAACGCTGTTTCACTGGTCGCCATTAATTAAATTAAACCCGTTAACTTGTATGTGTTGATGCTTGAGAGTGTTAGTTCATTTGCGAAATGGCTTGACCATATGCGAACGAGATTGCCCAATGGTCAAGTCTGGTCAACTTCCTTGAATTTTGCTTAGTACACATTTTTTTAATCAATCAAGGTCAACCAATTTTTTTTACATTTTCCAATTTTCATGTCGATTCGATAACCGTTTTGAGAAAGCATACGAACCAATTTCGAACATCGCTCCAGCTTGGCAAACCTCTGGTCCACACAAGGTCAAACCTATTCCAATGTGGATCAAATTGAATCTTTAATCTTTTTCTGTGCTCATGAGTGCCTCAGACCAGCCTATAGCTAGGGATGGCCTGTTCTGGCTCCCATTAGAAGATGCAAAATATTCCACCTCTCCTAAAAAATACATTGCTTTATCTTTCTGGATTTTCTGTACTTTTCAGCAGCGTCTTTATATGAACGGGCATAGTTGTTTCTGTTCTTCGCTCTGGCAGAGGACACAAAGCCATTCTCTTGATACAACTGCATCCAATGCAAAAAGGATTAGCATACACGTGTTGTACAGCTCTACCTGATGATTTAAATGCAAGGATGGGAAGCACAGAAGGATAAAGCAATATATTTATTAAAAGCAATTCAATTATAGTCATCTGAATATGGAAAACCCATTTAATTCACCACTATTACAGAAGATCAGAGTTTCTTACCTAAGTACGAAGCTCTCTAGCCATCGTCGTGCAGCAACAGCTTAAACCAGTGGTTCCCAAACTGTGTGCCTAGGCTCCCTGGGGTGCCTCGGCGATCTCACAAGGGTGCCTTGGCCAGGGCCAGTGGTAAGCAGGGCGGGGGACTACATGGTAATTATTTTGGCTTAGGGGTACCTTGAAAATATTATGGAGGCCCTAAGGGTGCCTTGAACTGAAAAAGTTTGGAATCCACTGGGTTAAACAATTGACGGCAGCACACACGCGGTATGTGTGTCCCGGCAGGTCATTGTGACCACCCACAAGCGAGACACAAACCTCCTCACATTAAAAGAAACTTTCCACAATAAAAAACCTGCCGCCCACGTGATTGAGTCCAATGGGAAGAGCAGGAAATTACTTGGTGAAATGATTAGGTGGAGCTTAGCCGGCTAAGAGAATGCACTCGGCAGCCTGGTTCGGTGAGAGTGGTTATTGCAAACGAGTTGGCCTCTTGTAACGCAGCTCACCCACCGCTTATAGGCATCGCAACCTCCGACTCCTAATCATTTCCTATTAGATTCTTGCAGGATTAATTTGCCTTGTTTCCAACCTCTGTAGACTGTCAAGTTTCTTTACTTCCAACCCTATATTTTTTTTTTTTTATATCCATCTTCAATAATGCAGCTACCAGGTTGCCTTTAATGGAACGTGAGTCTACCTGAACAACATGCATTGCAAAAACCTCCTGTTATAAGACCACATGTCCATAAAGATGGAGAATTTATAGCCCAACAATCTGGATAATGTGTGTTTAGTTCAAAAAAAAAAAAAAAAAAAAAAAAGGAATTTTATTTTTTATGTCACCGGGTTTGGCTAAAAATTAGCACAAAGTCCAATATCCCACCACCGGCTCGTGTGTCCTAGGCCACCTGGTCTCAATCAAAAGCCCAGGCGTGCCTTTCACAAGTGTCCATTATTGACCTGAGCTTGTTCTGCGTTTTTTTGATTGCACGGGGAAAATATTGAGCATTTTACCCTCAGGAAATGATCTGCTTTGCGAGACAGGCACTCAGCCCATTACAGCCGTGGGTTTTAAGGCCTCTACTTATTGAACACTCTTTACAAGGGTCTAGCAGTAATCCCTTTAAAATTGGGGTTTTGTTAAGTATTCAGGTCATTATTAGACTTCATTGTTCGTTAGGTTGGACTAGACTAAGCAGCAAGCCACTGCGAGGAGGAACTCCGAGGTGACCCCAAAGGCTGCTCAAATTAACCCTCTGGGCTCTAACCATAGAAACATCAAACCTTGGCTGTTATTATGAAGTAAGTTGATGACCACGGGTGGTCCAGATGAAGTGTTCGGGAAAGGTAACGTTTTCTGGGCAAATTCTACGTGTCCCATTCACAAATCAATAATTACTGTGTTTATTTAATAAAGACAGAGTCAGGGCTAAAATGCCCCCCAAAAATAAGTGTATGGTATAGTTTAGTATAGTATAGGATAGCATATTATAGTATAGTATACCGTAGTATAGTGTAGTAAAGTATACAGACTATGCACCTGTGCAAAAGTGATGGTAAAAATAATATTGACTATGATAAGCTGGAGCCAGACAGATATTGGAGTCCACTTGGCCAGTTAAGGTCCATGGGATTTAACAAGAGCGATAGGTACAGTACATTTTTATGATGGCAACAGGTAGCAATCCGATTGGTTCAGCAATGATCCGTTTGGATTCCTATCGCTCTTGTTAGATCCGTTGGACCTTAAATGGCCAAGTTGACTCCACAGGCTCTTGTTAATCACTTACGGTTCAGGTGATGACTTGACATGCGCCATTCTGGTTATCTGTGCTGTAGGATGAAATGCAATCTGATTGGTTCCAACATGATTTCGGATGGGGCCATACGGTGTACAATGGTTACTTTGGCTGGCCTGCGTTAGGTGAACTGACTATATTGTATTTGTTCCTTCCTAGTAGCAGAAATATTTATAGAGTTTTTATTAGATACATTTTATACTCTATTTTTAGTCTCTAGTCACAGAATTACCTCCTACCTAAAACATTATCATTGATAATTATATAGACTATGAGCCACAGCCTATAGGTAAATATCTGGAATAATTGGATTATTTGTCTGTGTAGTGGTTTACGATATGTTACCTATATGTCTGTCTTGTTACCCTTTGCTGGGGTATCAGGACAGTGCCCATAGCTCCAGCATGAACCAAGGATTTCCTTGACCTGAATCCCAGCTAAAGGTGACTGATGCTTTGGTTCCTGACGCTAACGGCTTACAGCCCATTTACCCTCCAGGTTATGGTTGAGAACGCGCCAGTCCGGTTATCACTGATTGCCCAACCTGGTACCTGTACATTATAGATGATCTAATTTGCTTTTTGACCTCAGGTTGCAGTGGACCCTTTGGACGTAGTAATTAATGCAGACCCCTCTGCAGACTTACCTAATTTCCTCCCGTTAAACAACTAAAATCAGGACATCCCTTACGCTTAGTGAAATCTGCTACTTTTGCTCACTGTACTTTAAATTAAGTGGTCGAGGAAGGGCATTTGACCACTGCCTCTTATTTCTTTATATACAATTAAAGAAATTTGACCACTGCACCATATTATAGTCTATACATTAAATTATGTGACCACTCCACGCTCTCTTATTATATAGAGCAGATGGCATTTTGCCACTGTATTTAAATTCATCCTCCCCACAAGTGGTTACAATTTATACATTTTGGAACATCTTAATTAATGTTGTTAGATTATTAGTCCACCAACCAACATTGTCTTGACTATCCCAGCAAATAGTCATAAACAGGGGGGTAACAACAGAGGGGTGAAGCGGCTACAACGACATCGCTCAGGCCCCTACCTAAATTTTGTTATGTGGCACTGTTTGGCCCCTGGTTTTAGAACCAAATTTTGTTTTAAACTTAAAATTTGCCACACATGTAGTGATTTTATTGACCGATTCCACCACAATCAGTACTATCTGCACCCCATGTGATCCTATCGATCGGCCCAGCTGATAAACAAACGAATCTATTACCCCATGTCTGACAAAACTGATCACAGATTCATCAGTTCAGCAGAGGGAGATGAAACAATTCATAAAATGTTGAGTTTATTTGAATATTGCTGTTTCACGGTCAACTAAGCAATTCACAAATTTGCGGCCAAAACAGGTCGGTTCGGAAAGAGACAAGAGACAATCAGTAGGCAGGAATTTACCATATAGCCCTTAGGTGGTACAGTAGTATCAGGGAAACACTGTGCTGATAATTGGTAGTAAAAATTAGAAATACACACTAAACATCCCACTGTTATTAGGCCAACTAAGATGCATGGACAAAGCGCGGGTGGGGGGGAAGAAGTAAAAGAGTTAATGGCAGGGGCAAATGCAGGCTTTGTAGAGGGGGGGGTTCCACGCCATGCCACCAGTGGGCGTGACCAGCATTCATGGGGGCGTGGCTATAATATTAGACAGTGCTTGGCTGCTCTCCAACTCTTCCTATCCCTATAATATACATGGGCAATGCTGCGTGCACTACTGTTCGGTGCATGCAGCTCTCCCTTTTCAAGCAGAGCTGTGTGAGGCGGGAGCAGGGTCCAGCCACCTCAATTATACAGTGCCCCAGGCTTGGAGGGGGGTTTCCAGGCACTAGTAAAGCCCCCCTCGGTTTGCCTGTGAATGGGGGTAATGTGTCATGCGCGTCTGCATTCACACCCCTTTCGCACCCCAACTTGACATCAGCGACGCTTCACAGAGGTGCCAAGTACTGTTACTACAATCTTCAAATTTCACTCTTGCATCATTGTTCCTCACTGTACTTATTAATTTGCATTTTGTGGAATTAATAGTCTATGGTCAGTTCATTCAGCTGTGTGGTGCAGATTGGGCAGGTAACAGTAAATCCTGCGCAATTCCACAGACAAACGTGCATAGAGGATAATAATCTGTGGAACGGTTTTTTTGCTCATCTCTCCCCTCATTCCACTCTTGTCAGATTGCCCCCTTGGTGCCTATTGAGCAGTGTGATGCTTTGGGATATCGTTCACCCTTGTAAAGAAAAACGCATGTGAGTTTCAGCTTAGTTTTAAATGCATAGAATTATTTATACTTATCTGAGATTTGACGACTAGAGGAACTGGGAATATAATGGATGACTTTGTTGCAGGTGGACAGTTTAACATATATTGCAGTATGGGGATCCAAGGATCCCAGTTTAAACACAAAAGCAGGCACTTATAATTGTGAACTAGCATGCAGGCTATGGGGCAGTGCTGGGGGAGGTTTAGAGGGGGAAACCGATGAACCAATCTTGCTGACTGATTAGTGCTAGTGTTTAATGCACACATTGCAATCCAAATGACTACATATCTTGTAAAAAAAAATATATATATATATTATTTCTGGCTATACAAAGAGTCACTCAGGTGGGCATGCGGGGGCGGGGCTCCCGTGACGTAATGACGCAAATGTGTAATTTTACAGCGGGGGTGGGGCCAAATGGACCTAATATTGCCCACTTCACTAGGAAATGGGCAGATGCGGGAGATTGCCACACTCTCCCAGGAGTCTGTGAGACTCACCCGAAATGCGGGAGTCCCCTGGACATTCTGGGAGAGTTGGCAAGTATGGGTCCAGCTATGAAATAACATTATAAAACAAGTGGCAATCAAACACCATTGCAGTTCTGTCGCCATGAGCCTGGGCTCTCCAAAAAGCCATATCTGATCACTCATGATCCATCTGTGCTCTGTGACATTCATCCCTTTTATCCTCTGCCTTCTGATTTGTTAATATTTTGGATCAGCTGTGTCCTATTCACCCGAACAATGTACAGGTTTTCACCTGAGTTTATAGCTGTTGATTCCTCAGTTAAATACAGCGTTATGAAGAGTAACCCCTTCTCTCACCTCCACCTTCTTTTACGTTTGGCCAGAATGTAATTATGGATCTGCCTGATTGGAAAGACTTAGGGCTAGATTTATTAAACTGCGGGTTTGAAAAAGTAGAGATGTTGCCTATAGCAACCAATAAGATTATAGCTGTCATTTTGTAAAATGTACTAAATAAATGACAGCTAGAATCTGATTGGTTGCTATAGGCAACATCTCTACTTTTTCAAACCCGCAGTTTAGTAAATATACCCCTTAAGGTGCACACGCAAGTAACTATATTGCTGTCTGGCTTCACCAATTCAAACCAATTAAGCGCAAAACTGCTATGTGTGTTCCTCCGACCACTAAATAGATTAAAAGCTGTCTCTATTTCAATTGTTCCCGGCAAAAATGGAGTTGTCTGGTGACGGCTAACAATATATTTGCGCGGGACCATCAGACGAGCTAACTAATGGAACCTTATGGGTTTCAGGTATTTCGATTGCAACAATTATTTTTTTCATTTATTTATAAAGTATTTTTACCAGGAAGAAATATATTAACAGTCACTTTCCATTTGTATGTCCTGGCTTCATCATATACATTTTACTATTATTTTTTTTATTTATAAAGGCAACACAAGAGATCCGCAGCGCCAGACACATGAAATTTACAGTAGTATACAAACCACAGGCTGCAGTGATCCATAATACATTATGTTATAAATTATTAGACTAAACATAATAATACAAAGACCAGACATCTACTAGTTAACAGATAACACAGACAACTTGGTAATGCATTAAGTATTACAACCATATAATAATAAATCCGAACATGTTAACAGAGACAATATAAGGATGTTTTGAAAGATCTCCGAGGGGTGGCAGATTAAGTGACTTACATAGGTTGTTCCAGAAATGAGGAGCCCAGTAAGAGAAGGCAGGGAGTCCAGACCTAATTGAACTTAGCCACCAATAGCTGGCTTCCGGAGGTAGATCTTAGATGATAAGTGCTGTTAGCTTCCAAGTTGTAGCAGCTCTTGTGTGGTGCGAGTTACGCTGGGTACACACTACACATTTTTCATCCAATAATCGGCTAAATCAGCCGACATACGACTGCTTGTTCAAAAGTCGGGTCAGTGTGTGCAGTGACACGATGGTCGAAAGTCTGCCCAAATGGATGATTGTCGCCTCATTTGGTTGGTCGTACCGTTTAATATTTCCGTTCCAATCTCGTTTCCGTTGTGTAGTGTGTATAAACTTCCGACCGATCCACAACAGTGAGTACGAAATTACAGTCATTGCTCACAAAAACATGGCTGTAAAAAGTCCGCTCTTCCCTTTATCGTCCTAAACAAGGCTAGTGTCTATGCAGTCCATGGACCGAGCGATCGGAACATTGATCGCATGTAAAATCACTCGGCATAAAAAGTTGGTTGAAATTTCTGTAGTGTGTACCCAGCTTTAGACAGGAATACACTAGTATTACACACGTTTAGCCTTTGTCCCAAATAACATGACTACTTATCAGTGTTCAAAGTTTTCTAGTGTTTCATCAGATTGAAATCGGATTGCAGTAAACTTTTCATGTCAGAGCTGATTTACAGACGGTGGGTAAGTCATTTATATGTACAGGAACCAGTAGTGGACAGAATCTTGAGAGATTACAAAGGTAACATCTAATGGGAAAGAGTTGGAGCCAGAGATTGACACAACGTTAGAGTTAAACCACGTTAGTATTTGTTCCTATCCCTGTGTGGTCAAAAGCTTTTGCAAACTGTAATAATAATAATAATAAACCAGTCAACTGAACACTACAGATTTTAATAGGATTTTTACTGCGGAATGGTTTGGTCAAAATCCAGATTGAAACAGATTAAGGAAATGTGTTGTTTTGTAGAAACTGCTGATTTTGGAATGAACATTTTTTTTCCACGACTTTGGATAATATCGGCAATAAAAAGAAAGATAGTTTGGAATTATGTTCCCGTCACCACATTTGTGGATGATCTGTTTTCCATACATTGGGATTTTGACAAGATGATAAAATAGACATTATTATGGAGGTAATAGGTAAAACAATAACTAAGAGCACTAAGGCAGAGGAGATTTAACGGTCACATTGGTCGATTAGTTTCAGCGATACAGACTCTCACTTAGGGGTATATTTACTAAACTGCAGGTTTGAAAAAGTGGGGATTTTGCCTATAGCAACCAATCAGATTCTAGTTATCGTTTGTTTAGTACATTCTACAAAATGACAGCTAGAATCTGATTGGTTGCTATAGGCAACATCTCCACCTTTTTCAAAACCGCAGTTTAGTAAATATACCCCCTAAAACTTCTCTTCACAGAGTGGAGTAAATGTAAAACCTCCCTGAAATCATAGGTGTCATATGTGTCCTTTGTGCTTGAAGATGAGTCGCATACACTTGCGTTCTCAGTTTCTGGGCATGCGCAGAGCAATTTTCGCCCTTTGATAAATGAGCCTTAATCCTATCTTTCCTAAAAACTGAATATCAATAAAGAGCCATAGATGGATCCCCAAATTGCGTCCAGTTTTGTAACAATTCCATTGTTTACATTTGGACTGGTATCTGATCTGAGGGCTACCTGTTACTGTGTCATGATGTGAGGAGGGTAATGAAGGGAAGCAGGAACCACAGACTGAGGGTTATATAGTGGAAGGAGCAGGGTCCACCAGCAGCACAGAGTATATCAGGAGATTAGTGATGTGTTAGTGAGGACAAGGCTGTGTGTGACAGGGGCAGTGATGTGAGGAGGGGAATGGAAGCAGCAGGAGGCCACAGACTGAGAGTTATATAGTGGAAGCAGTAGGGACCCCAGCAGCACAGAGTATATCAGGAGATTAGTGATGTGTTAGTGAGGACAAGGCTGCGTGTGACAGGGGCAGTGACATTATGTGAGGAGGGGAATGGAGGCAGCAGGAAGCCACAGACTGAGAGTTATATAGTGTAAGGAGTAGGGACCCCAGCAGCACAGAGTAGCGATTTAAGCCTCCTCTCATGCTAATGTAGTAATGATGTGGTGTCGTATTTTTAAAACAAACCTGTAAGACATTGTGGGTCTGATTAATGAAGACACACAAAATGAACGTACTGTTTTTATGTTTTTTTTAAACACACGTGATTCAGTATACGCACGTCTATATTCAACTAAAACATCTATTGTTGAATACGGGTCTATGTGCGCTCTGCTCTGACAAACACAATACACCTCAGGATATGTACAATACATATGTGGAATAGAAAGTACCAGCAGAATACACAGGAAAAAAAGTATTCAATTATTGTCACCTGTTAATAATATAGTCATTAATGTAAAAACATTAAAAAAAACATGTTTGATTTTTTTTTGTACATTTTTTTCCATGAAATACATTTATTATGATGTTACTAATGTCTACTGTACATAAAATACATGTTTACAGTTGCTCCTGATTGCAAACACATGTTCTAGCATACGTATGAGACTGTCATCACTATCTCTCTCGTAACTTACACCAGACCTGTAGCTGGTGTCAGTGTTATGACTGATAAACACGAACCTTAGAGATGCCCAAAGCTTGGATTGGACGCTGCTGCGTGCACTTGACCTTGGCTCGCTCTTACTGTAAATTGACCATGTGCATACACCCCTTCCTCCCTGAAATCATAGGTGTCATACGTGTCCTGTGTGCTTGAAGATGAGTCGCATACACTTGCGTTCTCCGTTTCTGGGCATGCGCAGAGCAATTTAACGCAAAATAAGGCACATATCAGCATTTAGGATTCCTTAAGGAATCAGGTCCCCGATAGTCAAAATCTGCCATTTGGAATACCCAACATCGAGGTTTCATGTAAACCATTTTTAATTTGTCTCCAGTTGACAATTAAACGATCTGTGAACATCTTTTCAAAATTAATTGATACATATGTGCTGAAAGCACCAATTGCGGGATCTGAATGTAAAATGAAAAATTGTGTGGGCTTCTCTTTCAGCATCAGTTAACCCTTAGTTTTAGGGTAATACTGCAGAGAATCTTAAAGTATCCCAAGTAGCCGCCTGAATATTACAGGAATATTTAAACTCAATATGAATATATACTCTCTTTTCTTCAGGAAGTGCTTCCAGAGAGATAAAGGGGTATATTTACTAAAAAGTAGAGCTGTTGCCCATAGCAACCAATCAGATTCTAGCTGTCATTTATTTAGTACATTCTACAAAACGACAGCTAGAATCTGATTGGCTGCTATGGCAACATCTCCAATTTATCAAACCCGCAATTTAGTAAATATACCCCTTAATCTCATGAACCCGTAGGGGGTGAATTCAACTGTAGAATTGCAATGTTTGTTCTCACTACCGCAATGTTGTTAGCCCCCGAAGACAACTTTGTATAGATCATCATTAAGCCACGGACAAAGGACTCCTGCTATCAGTAGGATTTTGGCTTCATCCCATCTAAATTATAACCGTTACCTAGTCGTACCCCGACCCCTCCCCAACCAGCTTCTGATTTCCTAAGATAAACATAATCAGAGGCCTGTCGTCCAACACAACAAGTTTCATGTGAGCCCAATTTCTGAATCTGTCATTAAGGAAAACTCTGTTCTTCTTGTGTTTATTAAATTAGCTTTCTTTGAAATGCCTTTTAGTTTATGTTCTGTGATGGAACAAGCATGAAAGAGTTGGGACAAGAAGATATTTTGACGGCTGTAAGAAGATGGGGGAACGAAGGATCTAGACGTAGATTCCTATGTATTTCATGCTCCTTGTCTCTCCAAGCATAATATAAAAGAACGCACAATAATTACTAGGCAAGCCTCTCATAGGGAACCTTGTCTTTTATGATGAGATTCTACACATTGATGTCACAAAATATAAAGCATTTAATTCACTTTCACTGTAAAAGTGATTATTTTGATTTCTGGAATCACAGATTCAGTTTCAACGGTCACTATAGTAAGCTATAGTAGTTAGATTGTAAGCTCTCCTGTCCAGGGATCTTCCTCCTCCTCTCTTTTCCCAACTGTGCTTGTATATTACCTCCTGGATTTTCTATACAACACTTGTTGCATAACTTGCAGTATTCTTCTTGAGTGTCCAATACTTTGCCCAGTTGGACCTCTACAATTTTGCTATAGGCTCTACGCCACCACTGCACAGAGCTGCATATTTTTATGGCGTATTGTAAAAAAAAATTAAGAAAAAAAAAATTAATATGGACAAAAAAACTAAAAAAAAAGTACAGCGCTGAGCCAAGTGTTATTTAATAGGTGCAAGAAAGCAGCAGTAGAAAAAACACCACACCAGAAGAATATTGGTCTAAAATAAACCCATACAGTCAAGTCCATAAATATTGGGACATCGACACAATTCTCATATTTTGGGCTCTATGCACCACTACAATGGATTTGAAATTAAACTATCAAGATGTGCTTTAACTGCAGACTTTCAGCTTTAATTTGAGGGTATTTACATCCAAATCAGGTGAACAGTGTAGGAATTACAACGGTTTCTATATGTGCCTCCCACTTTTTAAGGGACCAAAAGTAATGGGACAAACTAAACAATCTTACATCAAACTTTCTTTTTTTAATACTTTGTTGCAAATCCTTTGTAATCAATTACAGCCTGAAGTCTGGAAGGCATAGACATCACCAGACGCTGGGTTTCATCCCTGGTGATGCTCTGCCAGGCCTCTACTGCAAATGTCTTCAGTTCCTGCTTGTTCTTGGGGCATTTTCCCTTCAGTTTTGTCTTCATCAAGTGAAATGCATTCTCAATCAGATTCAGATCAGATGATTGACATGGCCATTGCATAACATTCCACTTTTTAGCCTTAAAAAACTCTTTGATTGCTTTTGCAGTATGCTTCGGGTCATTGTCCATCTGCACTGTGAAGCGCCGTCCAATGAGTTCTGAAGCATTTGACTGAATATGAGCCTGAGCATCTCTAGTTAATACTATTTCGTCTTTGACATTAATTTGCAAAGGAAAGCTTTTAGGGTTCATAACTTCAGACATCCTATTAAATATTCTGATGTTGGGACATTTATCTCTGAAGATACAACACGAAGTTAATGGGTTGATGTCTATTATAAAACCTGTACAGAATGAGTGTCTGTACCTCCCCCGGTCAGGGGCAAATGCAGGATTTGTAGAGAGGGGTTTCCACACCATGCCGTCAATGGGCGTGACCAGCATGCATGGGGGCGTGGCTATAATATTAGATAGTGCTTGGCTGCTCTCCAACTCTTCCTATCCCCATAATATACATGGGCAACGCTGCGTGCACTACTGTTAGGTGCACGCAGCTCTCTCTTTTCAAGCAGAGCTGGGTGAAGCGGGGGCAAGGTCCAGCCACCTCAATTATACAGTGCCCCAGGCTTGGAGGGGGGTTTCCAGGCACTAGAACCCACCCCCCCTCTCGGTTTGCCTATGCCCGGGAACAGTATATCTGCCCCAGCACGACCACTAGAGTTCCGCCACAGTTGGGGAGCAGCAGGACGTCTCTCTCAATAAAAAAAAAGACATTGGGTCTAATTCATCTTTGGACGGAATAAATTGCATGACCCAGCTCCGCGAATGCTCAAACACGGACTTTACGCCGGTGAAAGCAAATGCATCTAATGACTTAATTTAATTGCCTACGACTCAGAGGGTGGAACTGGAGTGGGGAGGGCCGGACGCACATAGGCAATGTACAGTGAGGGCTGTTTGACGCACTGTCCATCTCTTAGGTACGTGTTTCTTAGCCGTATCACTTGCGCCAACTACAGCGCAGGTGTCATTGCCGACTGATAGTGATGACGGACATGCATGCATGCCAGAACCTCGTTTTTCAAGTAAGAGAAACTATAAAAATGTATGCATTAAGAACATCCTGAATTAAAAAAAAAAATGTTTACATATATTTTTATTAATGATTACAGCATTAAGAATTGCAAATTAATTTTATGATTTTTTTTTATTTTGTTTTGCATGTGTCCTGATGGGACTTGATATTGTACATATGCACGAGCGTATCCTACACTGTAGTCTGTCTACATAAGTATCGGATAGTCGGAGTGTACTTAGACCCATATACTTAAATGGAAGCATACAAGAATATGGGGGATGTGCGCGCAAGTTATATATATATTTTTTTAAAAAAAGCAAGTTGCGGTCACATTGCGTTCCACGATGAATCGGGCCCATTATATATATATAACACAGATGGATTTGGCTAATGAAGGATAAGCTGGCTAATAACTAGGTATTTGTGTTCCTCGTCTGTAGCCACAGTCCTGTGTACATCACTTTTGCGGTCTGCCCTTTGCCAGTTTGTGGGTGGCAGCTCTGTTATAACAATACATGTGGTACCGAGCCGTTCCTGACGATTTTATACCTCAGAAGACCAGCAATCAGTAAATTGCATGCAATGTGGTTTTTTGTTGTTTTTTTTTTCTCATTGGCATTTTGGTTCCCGAATTACTAAAGGAAAACATGTTCTTGAAAGTGGGAATATCTCATTCTCTGCAGGGCAGCAATTCTCATTCTGTTGTATGTAACAGAGGTTCTTACAAGACGATGTCAAGAGCTCAGGTTCTCACCATTTACAAATTTAAAAAAGGAAACTCATGTAAACACACACACACACATATATATATATATATATATATATATATGAGTAAGGGAACAGGGAAATATAAATCTGGTATCTACACATACGATCTACGTGTGGTAGCAAACTTTTTAGGGTATGTGGGCAGTATGGCGGCCATCTTGAAGTCTGCCATCTTGGGTGCAACTCTAATTTTTGACATTTCTGAAAGGGGTGTTTCCACACTTTTGGACCACCCTGTGTGTATCTCTCTCTTTGTCTCTCTCATATTATATATATATATATATATATATATATATATATATATATATATATATATATATATATATACATACACACACACACACACACTTCTCCTACTGCCTTCATTATAAACCTATGAAATTCCATTCCCGACCATGGCCTTATCTGTGTGGAGTTTGTATGTTCTCCCTGTTTTTTGTGTGGGTTTCCTCCGGGTGCTCCGGTTTCATCCCACACTCCAAAAATATACTGGTAGGTTAATTAGCTGCTATCAAATTGACCCTAGTTTGTGTGAGTGTTAGGGAATTTAGACTGTAAGCTCCAATGGAGCAGGGACTGATGTGAGTGAGTTCTCTGTACAGCGCTGCGGAAGCAGTGGCGCTATATAAATAAATGGTGATGGTGATGATTCACTTATATTTTCGATACAGCTGTCACCTCTGAATTTACGCTTCAACCACTGTGTATATAAATAACGATATATATTAACTATATAACTAAATTTCTCCAGTTTGCGATCACTTTTGTCCTTAACAAATATATCCTTACAGCATATATCTCCAGACAGCTGCTTTACGCGGGTGGTATCCTGCTTCCCCCTAAGACACTGTACAAATACGATAGGCAAAGCTTACTATCTGAAGTTGGACAACCCATTTTATTATAGAGTGATGACCCCGTTGTGATGTTTTATTAATTTCTACCTTCCTGTTTTCTGTTTATTTTTCTGTTGTGCTTTTATATTTGTTTTCTCTCTCTTTTTCTTCGCTTTCCTATTTTCACATCCCTCTTTTTTCTTTTCTTTTCTCACTATCGCAAACCAAATGTTTTGTTTCAAGGGAACACAAACCATAAAAGCTGATTAGGCTGCTAGAAAATAAAAGAAACGGGGAAAGAAACAAGGATGACGCTGGAGTTTTTGGCCTGACTTTTCAGCCTATTAAATTAGTGGCTTCTTAAAGAGAAGCCGGGATACTTTTTTTTTTGAGCCAATTACCGTCATTATAAGCAACAAAGCTGCTATTGTTTTTGTGGAAGTACAGAGAGAGTTTGCATGAGAAGCCAATGTCAGGACGAGACCAGAACCAATTGTGTTAACCTGTTGTTTTCTGGAGAGGAGAGTATGGCAGTTCTGTAACAGATGGGCGTAAAAGCGCCGTTCTTGCCTCAGTGGTGCCCCTGTCTGCTCTCAATAGATATGGGACTCTTCACCTCCGTGCCGCAAAGGCGACACCCTATGCACCGAGAGCTCCGTAGAGGTGCACGCTTACCCTTCACTCCTGAGAGATGCCTCCGCCGCCTTGGCACAATTTTGTCTTTGGAGAATTGGAGAAATCTCCAGAGGTCACTGTGCAAAAGTATAACACCCCAAAGTTCATCAACTTTCCATTTCGTTGCTCAATTCTGCTCGATTTAGTATTCTCATTTATGGCTCGAATTAATCATTAGGCTGATAGGATATTGGATCTTTATTACGTGACATTTTTGTGTTTGTGAAGCTTTTTATTCATAGTTGCCGCCTACGTAGACCAGACCTCAGTGGGCTGTTGCGGAAAGCTCTACCAAGTCCGGGTGGTCGGATGGTGTTGACGCCATTGTATTACTGTGCCCTTGTTCTTTACCACTGCTCCCGTGCGGGAGATTTGCAGACTTTCTTGGGAGTCTGAGAGGACTTCCAGAAAAGCACAATAGTCCTGGTTGCCTACTCTCCCAGATTGTCCGGGAGGCTCACAAATTTTGTGAGGCTCTCCCGGACTCCTGGACAAGCAGGCACCCGCCCAGACCAGGAGGAGGTGTAGCTTAATGCCCCCACTTCTCGCGCTGTGTGATATCAAGAATCATCGATAAGCCCCCTTCCCACACTGACCTCCTCTGAGGGAGGGGAGCATTGAGTTCCCCTCCCAAACTTGACCTCCCCTACAGGAGGGAAGCATCTTAAGGTAGGCAATTATGAAAATAGCACACCACAAAATCATAAATACCTTCAAAAATGCTCAATGTCCACCCCCTACTATCCATTTAAACACCTGATTTTGGGGGGATCAGGTACATAACATGCATTTTGTTACACAAAACCAACTATAAAACTAACCACATGATTGAGAAATACCCCACCTGGGATTTCAGGTGGGCTTCAGGTTGGTACACCACCATTCCTGTTTTTAGAACATCATAAACAAAGTGCACTAATTATCACCAAGCAGATGTAAATGGAACCCATGGCAAACTCTTTTCATATCACTATATGGCATGACTTAGAAGAATGTTTTTGATAATACCACACCCCCCCCTCTTAGCATTACTGGTGAGATACAACAGTCTGTCCAATCAGCGTTATTGATACACTTAGATTGTTTGCTGTATTAATACAAAGTTCTCCAGTGTGTTGATCCCTGGAGAACAAACTATTAACCAACAAAGGCTGTGGTGAGACGACAGACACAGGACAACAGATCAATGTTCTGCAGAACTCTGGAGAAGTTCGATAATTAACAACCTGTTAATTACTAAATATTGTGTCCATTCTGCAAAACAGAAACTGTGCCATTCTGGATAGTACCAATCTGTGAGCTGATACCGTCTATTCCCTTAAGAAAAAAAATAAATCACAACTTCCTACTACTAGTTACCTCTTATCCTTATACCTGGATCTACGCGCAGTGCTAGATAGATAAAACAATGGACGTGTTTGCAGTACTTACACAAAGAGTTTTGTTTTTTGTTTTTTTATGCTGGGCTGCAGAGTAAGATCTTAAAATCTGGTTTGTGAATTTTTCCCAATATTATTAAGTTCCATCTTGGAACAAGTTTTTAAATCAGTGCCAAACCTTTGTTTAGACTCATCTTCAGATGTTTCCCCTTTTTTATTTGACTAATATTAATATTATTTAGAAAGAATGAAGCAAAGTTTGTGCTCGTATATTAGAAAAATAACTTAGTTTGCATATAATTGAGCAGCATCGTGACTCAGTGGGTAATCTGGCCAGTTTTGGAATATGTGCCTTGAATGAGCAGTATTGGCATAAATAAAATTAGCTCTATATCGTCTATGTCTACTATGCAAACAAAAATTCTATTCATTTATAATTTTAGGTTGCTGTGGAATTTCAGGTAAATCTAATTTTGCAGGGGAACGGACCATTCAACAGAGGTGCGCAGTTCCATTGAATCAATGTTGCAGTTCTGCATTCGTTTTCTACGAAATTTATAATTTATCATCATTTATTTACGTAGCGCCAATTATACGATGCAGTACTGTACAGAGAATATGTAGTCCTTCACAACAGTCCCTGTCCCATTGGAGCTTACAATTTTAATTCCCTTCAGACGCAAACCCATGACCCCAGCGCTGTGAGGCAGCAATGCTAGCCAGTGTGCCACCGTACTGCCCCAGAATGCCTTTTCACATTGTATTTGTAAATTCCACCTTTATAATTTATAAATACAATTAGGAGTACAATGGTGTCAATTCATTTTGACTGTGGTGTGGTTGGGGTATAATATTGATGGGTGGGCAGAACAAATATGATAGGGGTGATACTGCTCATAATATTTAAGGCCAAATTCTGGAATACGTGCATGAAAATTTCTAGAAGTTAGCGAAGTTGACAAGAAATTTCACGTGAATTAAGATCCGGTGCAGTACAAGCCGTTCTGCAGGGGTACTAAGCTGGTACTAAGCTCCGGCAATACAATGTTTGATATTTTGGTGCGCGGTGTAGTTGGAGGTAGTACTGGCTATACTTAAAGACAAATTCCTCCAACAAGATGCACAAAATTTTGCAGACAATAATGGAAGTGGGCGAATACAGTTTTGAAAATCTCTCTAGGTCCTTAACTTCATTTGTACTTTTCAATAGTTTTTTTTCTTTGCTAGAATAGATGTGTATTGATATATGCTGTAAAAATTATATCTGGTTGTTACAAAGAGCCTCTGATTAATAGTATGGACCAAATCCTAATTACCAGTACCTCCGAGGATGTGTAAAATCAGGTTGTCTTGTAGGGAATGAGCAAACTAGGAGTATCATTAAAAATGTGCATCTTCTACCCGAAGCTTATTTAAATATCTCACCCTGCCGGCTGGCGCTTCCTCGCCCTGCCACATGAAATCTGTCTATTGCATGTAGTAGCGATAAGAGAGCATTTATTGCGTCTGCATTCAGCAAGGAACGCTTCTATCTGCCAGCTCTTCCAATCCCAGGGACAAAATCTTTACAGCCAACGCCATATTACCTGGCTTTTCTATGTGCCCGTCTGAATAAACAGTCAAAATAGCGCAAAAGCACACCCAGTGGTATTTGCAGTCTGGGATTCCCATCTTGCTGTGTGTATGCTATATGGGGTTATTCCAGGGTTTTTACCGATGTGAAAGAAAGGAAGGGCCAGATTCTGGATATTCACGAGCTATTGGCCTTACCGCAGACTGCACAGAGAGAAGTTGTAGGATAGATATTGGTCGTGGTCATTATAGACGTCTATGGACACCAGAATCTTCAGGGACATAGTTGAGTCGCAGTCAGAAATTTGCGTCAGATGGAAGATAGTTCTGAGCTGGCACACCTCAATCAATATTGCATATTGTCTGGTACTGAGGATGGGGCAGAGCCATAACTTAGTGAAAGACAAATGCTGCCCCCTCAATTTTAACCAAATGAACCTAAAACATTCCTAAACTGCGCCCCCCTTCAGCATTGCGCCCTGGGTGGTTACCCCTATCGCACAGCCCTAGTTACAGCCCTGGGTTGGGGGTCCCATGAAACCATTGCTGAAGCAAGATATTGTCCCTAACAGTCAGGGCAATGACTGTCGGGGGTGATTCTATCATCATCATCATCAGCTATTTATATAGCGCCACTGATTCCGCAGCGCTGTACAGAGATCTCACTCACATCAGTCCCTGCCCCATTGGAGCTTACAGTCTAAATTCCCTAACATACACACACACAGACCAAGAGACTAAGGTCATTTTTATTTTTTTTATAGCAGCCAATTAACCTACCAGTATGTTTTTGGAGTGTGGGAGGAAACCGGAGCAGCCGGAGGAAACCCACGCAAACACGGGGAGAACATACAGACTCCACACAGATGAGGCCATGGTCGAGAATTAAACTCATGACCCCACAACTGTGGGGCAGAAGTGCTAACCACTGAGCCACTGTGCTGCCCCATATCATGATGCAATACAATGCAGGATCTCAGATGAAATGGAATTACATTTACAAAATGCACATTCACTTGTAGCAAAAGTCTAACTTACTGGTTTATACTCTGTTATATTTAATAATAAAGTAACAATATTTGCCTTTTAGAAAATATTTTTTTTAGATAATACTCCTTTCCAAATGCTTATAGCAACTTGTGTAAGGGATGAGAGAGACGTCATTTCCCTTGACGCTCTGTGAATAAAAATAAATGCAAATTAAAAAATGTCTGAATCAGGATTTCAACAAGAATAAATGTTTTTGGTTGTTTTTTCTGCAAAAAAAACATGATCCCAAGCAACAATTCTATTTCATTTGTTAACCAAACATTGTACATTAAGTATAACATAACGAGCATGGGGGGAGCCAATGATCAGCTAAGATTTGTTTTTCTATTCCAAACACGAGGAGAGTTCTGTAATCAGACCAGTTGTCATTAACGATGGACTTAATACCCGTAAAAGTATCCATCAATCACTGAACTAAACTATGTTGGTTCTACTGAGCCATACCCTTGTTCTTCACTTTAAAAATAAAGTTTGGGGTCATTGACAGCCCTCTGGCTTTAAGAAGATGGACTTCCCTTACATATAATTCAATTACGGGATAGACTTTGATGGCACTGGCAAATCTAGCAATGCCCTTTGCATTGATCCTGTGTGCAAGGACAACAACTTTGCAAATGACTGCCAGCTATTTATTAGGTCTTGCATGTGTCTAACCAGTTCCTGCAATCCCCATGCTCTAAGTCAGAGGCCCTGGGAAAGTCATAGCCTCATCCATCGGGGTAACCTGGCAGGAGACACAGTCCACATTGATACTGTATCACCCACAGGAAGCTTCTCATTGATGGTGCTTCGTGTATAAGGAGACACATTGCCAGAGTGGGGTTTATCTCCCATCATCTGGATCGCTTTCATCTGAGACTTTACTGGGAATAAAAGTGAGTCCAGAAGCGTTATTCTGGGGATGTATTTGGACAACCTATTGTATTAAGTTGTAAGTTTCCACAGTGTGGAGTCCAGGACAAAACAGGCATTGAGCAGTTTCTCCGCAGAGGTCATCTAGTATTAGAGAAGTATCGGTCCAGATTTGTGAAAGTACAAAAAAGCTCGCCCCAGCACTATATTTCTAAATACGCCTATTTATGCCCCTCGCATATAAGGACACCCACATTATGGTTTTTGGAATTGACCATGTGAAACCAGTCTTGTTTTGCTGGATACACTAGTGGAAAGAGTGAAAATTTCACTTCAAAGTCCCGTGCTGACACTTCATTAAACGTTTTGATCTTCTCCTAAAATACCACTTATTTAAGCATCATTATCTTAAATTAATCTTTAGAGTGAAGGGGTATCAGTACTGTCTATATTCCTGTAATTTTATTGCACGCTTATTTGTGCGCTTATAAAGTCGTTTATTCACATCAAATGTGCCTGCAAGTTAAAAACACAGGTTCCATTGAAAGCATGGAATAACTCCTAATTATCGGCACCTCTTAATTAGTCTTAAAAATCAAAACATTTTGCAGGGAGAGAGAGGTCCTGTGGCCTCTTCAAACCATTTCCTTTCCCTCTCTCTTTGAAGTTACGTAGAAGATGGTGACAGCAAAAGTTACATTAAAAATTCTTTATTCCAAAATCCTTTAAAAGACCACGTGGAGGAAGATGAAGGTAGCGGTGAGTCCTGAAAGTGGATTGAGATCTCGGCTTGATCTCAAGAACCCATAAAAAGAAGACAGAGGATTTAATTTCTTGCATTCTGTCGATGAGTCCTTTGGAGAGGACGCATCTATATACTTCTCCATGTAAAGCAGTGAAAAACTGTGGGCCTTATTTATCAAAGAGCAAAAAGCCGGTAAAAAATGCGAGGTTTGGCTACTTCTGGGTTAGTTTTCTCACCTCCACAATGGTCAGAGATTTGAGATCTCCTTGATACAGTTCTATAAAAGTCTGGGACAGTTCTATCATGCATAGAAATGGCTTCACACAGCAGGAAACTGCCTTAGTAATAGTAGGGATGCCATAACTTGGAAGACCAAGGGGTATATTTACTAAACTACGGGTTTGGAGATGTTGCCTATAGCAACCAATCAGATTCTAGCTGTCATTCTGTAGCATGTACAAAATAAATGATAGCTAGAATGTGATTGGTTGCTATAGGCAACATCTCCACTATTTCAAACCCGCAGTTTAGTAAATATACCCCCAAAGCACTAATCCCGGGAAGCACACTGACAGTCTCAAGGTGTTGGTCAGACAGAATATTTGTTTGAGACAGGCAGGAAACACACACACTTATTTGGCTAACATGAGTTTCCATGCAGACACACAAACTCTGAACAATTGTGCAGACGGCAGATAATGACAGAGATGGGTTGTTACAGGTATTTAAAAACTGCAAAGATGTTGGAGTCATGCTCATGAGATCTTACCAATTATATGGTTAGGAAAAAGTTGATGGATGTTTGGGATGATGGGATATACATATAGGATGAGACAATTCCACAGAGGAGTAAGTAGGTGGGAGTAGAAGATGAGAGATGTTTAGAACAAGGCTGACAGCCCTAAGTGAAGAAGTAGATCTTTGATGGCAAATCAGCCATGGAAAATTGGGGGAAAGTTGGTGATAGGTAGGTAAAACCAAGGGAAACGACTCTAAACATTTTTACATTTTCTATATTTTTTTGATTTGGGGGGAAACCAGCAGGAAACACAACAATGGGGGGGACGGGGGACAACAATCTTCGGTTCTCACTAGCCCCCACTGAACCTTGGAACCCAGGCCTGCTCAGATTATTTAGTACATTCTACAAAATGACAGCTAGAATCTGATTGGTTGCTATAGGCAACATCTCCACTTTTCAAACCCTCCGGAAAACTCTCAGGTTTGATACAATTACCCCCTAGACTCCCATCCCTTCCGTCTATACCACAATAGAACTTGAAAAACAACTATGATTACTAATATTTTCTACTTTCTTGAAACAATGTTGCAGCTTCTGCAAAATATCTCTTAATGCTACAGTAGAGCTGATAAGTTTAAATGTTATTTTATAACTATGGTTGTATGAAGACCTGGTAATTCTGTTGTTTTTTTTTAAACTCTGGTTGCACGTCGTGATTCGCTCCCATTTACAGTATCCCAAGTTTGATTTGCCCGGTTCACTTCCTTTTGGCCATCGACAATATCTGTGAGAGTAACAGAGCAAATGGAAGACAAAGAGAGTGCTTAAAAGTTAAAATTTAAGGATTACTTAGTATTGACATTGGGGGGGGTTTGTGTTTTTCAGATGCAGTTGAGGGTTCAGGCAATTGGTTTTGTACATTTATTATGTGACCGCTGAGGAACGGACTGTCCCATTGGGCGCGGGGGGGGGGGTTCACGCCTGTGCTATGATGTCACAGCGTCACACTGTCAGTCTGGTGAGCAAAAGATGCCTGACCTCACACATCCCACCTGCTACAGGTAAGATGCGGGGGGGGGGGGGGGGGAGTACAGCAGGTGAGGTGGGGAGGTGCCTATTCAGTTCTGGTCACAGATCATGTCACAAGTCCCAATAAACATTTACAGACATGGTTCTCTAGGATAATCCAGGAATAGTACATTTTAAGTACCTTATATAACACTATTGACATGTGACATTTGTTCATCCTTGATTTGCTTTGTTTATTTACTATTATTCAGTGCATTTTGGACAAATCTGGACTGATTAGAGGGTAAATGTATCAAGCATGCGAATTTCCGGCGGGTTTGGAAAGTGGACATGTTGCCTATAGCAACCAATCAGATTCTAGCTATCATTTATTTGGTACATTCTACAAAATGACAGCTAGAATCTGATTGGTTGCTATAGGCAATATCTCCACTTTTCAAACCCGCCGGAAACTCTCAGCTTGATACATTTACACCCCAGGAATCTGAATATTCGTTTTAATTTCACTTCCGTGGTGAATTGATTCCCCTCTTTCTTTTTATAACCATAAAATACAAGAAAACAAAATAATATTTACCCATCTTCTTACACGTTGATAGGGGTTAAAACATGAGTGCGTATCTCCTTTAATATAAATAATATAAAAAAAATAAATCGTAACAAACGGTTTTAAAGATTTTTTTTTAACATTCTGACAATTTCTTTAGGATTCCTCGTATGACTCCATTTATACTGCAGGGCCCCCGGGGAGAATCCTAATAACATGGCTTACTTCTATCATGACGGAAATCTCATATTTAACTCAAGTCGACTTCACAGTTGGGTTCATGTAATAAACTGGAGCGTACGAGTGTGCTGTAACCCCTAGCAACCAATTAGACCACGCTTTCATCTTTTAAGCTGTACTAGATTACAGTCCAATTGTGCATATTGCATTATTTTATTAATAAAGCTCCCCCACCCCCATGTCTTATTGTCATTCCAGCCTCCCCTTAGTCAGACAGACAGCCAGGAAAAAAAATAAATGCAAACCCTTTAGAACCATCTTGTCCGGTTTTCCGAACATCAGGAATTGTTTCCCAGCTCCAGACTCTGCAGTATTATCACATGACACGGGTCAGCGAAGTCTGGTTAAAGTTTTTGAGCAGACAGAAATCCCACATATTTTCCCCCCTGAAGTGGTCACATGCTGTCAATTAATATGACCATTAATTCAGTACAGAAGTCTCAGTCCATTGGAGGAAACGAGCCGTCTTCATGGTTCAAATTATAAGAAGCTTCCCTTTCTGTAATTGACAATTACATGCCCTAAAATAAAAAGCCTCAATAAGTAGCAAGATAAATCCGTTCCTTTTACAACTGGTCACCTCCAGGGCGAATAAGTGTAGGACAAAGGACCGGTTTGTGCAGAACGGTGGCCTGGTTCAGCAATTAACTAGCCCACTAGCCAGCCGCCTGTACTGGGGACTCCAGCTTTCCCATCAGACGTCATCATTTAATACCTTCCAGTCTTGTGGATCCACAGTTGACAAGCTTTTCCTCGCCACCCTGACAGGCTGTTTAGTTCAAGGGTCAACTGGGTGTCAGGGAGAGGTAAACAGACTACCAGGACTGGCACTGTCATGTGACAAGTTCCAAAATGTTCCTTATCAGTGATCACTAGGTCAGTTCCTGATGACGGACATCTCTCTCCCTCAGTCACCAGGTCTGGCTGATTGTATCTTCCCGTCTGCGCTTTTATCGATACAGATATATATATATATATACATATATATACATATATACATATATATATATACATATATATACATATATATATATATATATATACATATATATATATATATACATATATATATATATATATATACATATATATATATATATATATACATATATATATATATATATATATATACACATACATATACATATATATACATACATATATATATATATATACATATATATATATATACATATATATATATATATATACATATATATACATATATATATATATATATATATATACATATATATATCACATTTCTGGCAGAGGGGAAAAGGTCTGACATGTTACACGTTGTTTATAAGTGTTAAAGGTCAACAAAACACTTTACCCGTTACCTAAACCCGGTCAGGGTCGTAGGAACGAAAATTTTCATAGGGGGTGGAGGTCACGGACTATTATAGGGCTTGGAGCCCCTTTTTCTTGCGTTTGGTATCTCGTTTTTTTCAAGACAGTTGTAACAGTGACTGTAGATATACAAAGGCCCCCAATCCTATGTTCATTTTTGCAAGTCTTTCAGGGGTTGGCCAAAAATGTATTTATAGATTATTAAATAAATATTATTAAAAATAAGAATTACCAATTTGTACAATAGCTGTTAGACAGATAGATAAATTCAATTGTTCATCTCAAAAATGTACATTTTCATAGTCAGTAACCTAGTTTTTATTCAGATTTCGTTGACAGCCTAATCTCATTTAATTGGGAGTATTTATAAATCTATAGTCACTGCCTCACTGGTTATGGTCTGTGCTATACATTTGAATTGCTATATCTCATGTTTGTTACTGGACGCACAGCACGAAATTCAGGGTAAACGTAAAGTGAATAGTTCATCAACAATACAAGTTATTAATTAAATGTTTATGAACGGAACACTTAGGGTTAGATTTACTAAACTGCGGGTTTAGAAAAGTGAAGATGTTGCCTATAGCAACCAACCAGATTCTAGCTTTCATTTATGTAGTGCATTTTACAAAATGACAGCTAGAATCTGATTGGTTGCTATAGGCAACATCTCCACTTTTTCAAACCCACAGTTTAGTAAATATATCGCTTAGAGTTTTTTGAATAAATCAATCAATCTGTATTAAATCTATACTAAAGCAATCTATATTAAAGAACATTTGGTAGTTATACTAAGACAATCTATCATTTAAAAAAGTTTCATATATTTAGAAGAGATACCGTGATTTTAGAAAGTAGCATGAAGGCTTTTGTGTATAAGTCCATCGGGGGGCAAAACACAGTCTTTGCCCACCCAACAAAAATCATGGGGGAAGGCAACTGCCCCCTCCATCCCCCTGGTTCCTACACCCCTGCACCCAGTGGGGGGAAGCTATGAACCTATATTCAGCCTGTCAACTCACTAGAAACCAATAATATCACTGAGGCATGAGCTACAAAGTGCCTCATGCCTCGATGAGGTAATTAGTTCCTAGTGAATTGGTTGGCTGCGTTCTCATGAATGTCGGATCAGCCCAAAAACGGTCGGCTCCACTGGGCTTCGTTTACGACGAGCAAAAACGGGCGAGCCGCAGGGCGAAATGCTGCTCGGCGGTGTCGTACTCTCCCATTTGTGCAACAGAGTATAGATTTCTGCAAAAGTCCATGGGTTTGAAGAGCGAGACAGCAGTGCTTTGGGGGAGGAGCATCACTTTACGCAGGCTGAGGGGAGGAGCATGTTATTTTTTAGACCGTGGGCGGAAACCAGAGTAAACGCAAACGACCCTATAGGTGCGTCGGTGTAAGACCATAGTACCTGGCAGCGTTCCGTATAATCGAGGTCCATTGTGTGTAAGTGACGCATCCACCTTAATGTAGGGTATGCTTCAGCAGCTGCAGCGCTGAATGTAATGTCTGTCCCTGTCACTAGGGCTGCTTTCTGTACGAGAGAAACAGGTGTCATTCAATATTATACAACAATTAGACCTGTTTTACAAACTACAAACCAGTAAATTAAAGTTGACCTATTTACACAGTGGAAGCAGCCGTATTGTGGGTGGAAGCCGTCTATGTGGAATGTAAGCTATCCATCCAACAGGGACTGCTGAAGCCGTTGTGCATCTATTCTATGTGTTGCATGGAGAATTGTATACACTTGTTATACAGCTGCTGTCTTTTCAGAGCAGCACAACGCTAGTATATACACAAGAGACATACAAAATGTCATATAGCAATTAATAGGGAAGGATGGAGTGGGGGGCAGCACAGCACAAAGTGATGAAGGGGGGCCAGATGAAGGGGGGAAAAGCAGCCTGAAGGGCGCAGTGTGATCATAAGGGGGCACAGCGTGGTGATGATGAAGGGGCACAGTAATGTGTGTGATGACACAGGGGGCTTGTTGCAATGTAGTGTGTGTGAGGTAGGTGGTGGCTAATTAATGGGTGCTATTTTGTTTGTGGGGTGATGGTGGGGGCAATTTAATAGTGGGGACTATTAATTTAAGATGGGGAGATATGGGGGCTGTTGAATGTGGGGGTGAGTTTGGGGAGAATGAGGTCTCTTTATTAAATGTGACTATGAATTATTTAATGGCAGTGATTTATGAATTGTAAAACTATTAATTTATTGCTGGGGCTGTTTGGAATGAGGGAAATAGGTTTATTTATTAAATGGGAATACTATTATTTTAATGTTGGGGCTGGAGAAAGGCCTAAATATTACTCGTGGGTGCTATTGATTTAACGCCAGGGCTGGTTGAAATTTTTTAAATGCACCCATTTTTTTTCCAAATAGGTCCCCCAACATTCCAGGATCCAGACAAGCCGCAACTAAAGAAACCTGCAGCCACAGCTGGTGAAAGTGACAAGAACAGGTAGGAGACAGCAGGACAATCTGTTAAATTTTGTGATTCTAGTGGGACAATCCCAATTTTTGGTGAGTGTTCTTCCCAATGTAAGGGGCCGGCCAAGACTGTGAACTCTTTATATACTAGACTATGGTGCTAGATGTCCTGAAAGTCAGGAGTGCTGGGACATATGTCACGCTCCGGCAAGCGGGCACTGCACCCTTGTGCCAATGGTGTACACAACAATGCAGGGGTTTTTTCTGTAGGAGGGTGTCCTAGCGCTTTTCACCTGCAAGCCACGTCCCAATGATCTATAGCCACGCCTCCAATCATATGAACACACCCAGACACAATTTTTTGCCATGCTCAACTATAAGGGGGGCCCCATGAAGTTGTTGTACCGGGGCCCTGATTTCCTCTTGGCAGCTCTGATCCCACTAAGCCCCTTATGGTTGTACATCAACCTAGGCTTGAAGAAAAAAGCTATTTGGGTCTTGTATACCGGTCATCGTTCTCCGACTCATTTTCAAAGTGGGATAATATTTTTTCTGCTTTTCACACTGATTGCAATAACCTGGATTACATTTTTAATTGCTGTAAAAAAATTACCCGGGTTAATGAAAACCAATGTGTAAAGCAGACGTAGAGTATTCTCTTAGACTGGCATAAATGGCAGGATGTATTGTGCATCCGTCAGAGTAAACATAACAGAATGTAACAGTGTGGACTGTGTGTTTGCCTGTATTTCTTGTGGTGTACTGCTTGGAAACCTGCACTGGTTAATTACCTTAGCTGCTTGTGTTTCAAGAAGACCGATTTGGAAGAGTGTGTTTCCTTGTCTGTACCCAGTGCCACGCAGGACGGCATTAAACAGTGCACTATGCCAAATGCGTATAATAAAGGGAATTAAAATATTCCACAGACTATCTTACACCAGATGTCAGTCATGATATTTTTTGCTTACATTTATTCAATTATTTTAGGATTGTTGTTTTTTTTTTTTAAGTAAACCAATCTGCTACCTGGTTACATACATTTTACTGAGCTTTATGTTTTGTCTTATTGTTTTATGTTTAAAGGTTCACCGAACAAACAACACAACAACAAATATACTGTAAGTGCGAATGACAGTTTGTTATGTTTTGCATCTGTAATGTTATCGCAGAGGCTGAAATCTGTCTGCCCTTGTGACTACGTCTGCTATTAAACGTTACATCCAAGGCAGCTATTACATTCATTCCAGAGAACTGGTAAGTAACGTACGATGATTTAATGTATTGTTATGTAATAAATCTTTTATGCTATTTCATGCAACCAGACACCGATCCCACTAGAAATCATCAAGTGCGTTGACGAACTACATAGACCGAAGCAATGGACAGGGTGGTGTTCAGGCCAACTAGGCACATGCTAAAGGGCTGCACTGTGCAGGGGGCATGATTATTAGTTTTATTAACTCTTTGGCCTTCTAAGCCTTTGAGTGCCACTGTAGCAGAATTTATGGCAAAGTTCTTTACTGTGGACAAAGCTGCTCCAATAGCAACCAACAGATAATGTGGAAAATGGTCAGGATATTCGGTACATGCTTCAGGCATTAGAGGGGCTGTGCACTTTTGTACAACCCATACTGGTTTGGCCGACTTCCACCTGATACCACTTTGGTGGCAGAGCCCCATTACCAGAATTCACTCACGGATCTCACAGTGCTAAAAGCTGGGACAGATGAGAGATATCAGACCTGCCGGACCCAACCCAACCTACCTGTATAAGCAGCTGGAACAGGTGTGTGTGGGGAACCTAAAGGGATGGGTCACCATTATTGTGTATTCAGTAGACGCGTCTACTCAGAGCTGAATTAAGATCTTATTAGGCTGTAAGGAACGTACTGGTTTGGGCCTGCTTCTCCCCTCCATTTGTCAAGGGTAATCTGGGCCCCTAAGTGCCAATTGGCCCCTAGTCGGGATTCTAAGTTGCTTAAGTTGTTTCACCTGGTTGGCCGCAGGTGAAATGTCAGCGGGCCGCCTGTAGCCCACTGATAGGCACAATAGCTAGTTCTCATCCATAAAATTAAGCTGTCTTGAATTTCTCCTCTATCAAAAAATATATCCAACCACCTCTTTCCTTTAGTAAACTCTCGTTCACAACTAACTTACTTCCACCATATCTGACCTTGCATCAAAGTTTCAGATGTTGGCTCTCATGGCTCCACAACCCACGTAACATTACAAGTGGTTGACCGTCAATTATAACCCTGTAATCTAAAAAACCTTAATCTAGAGGTTGGGACCCACAGGGTGGGTTGCCAAGCGTTTAGGGTGAGTACCCATGATCCTGTCTTGGCAAGCCTACTGTGTACGACCAACTTAAAGGCCAATTACTATTTATTTTGTAATGATATAATATTGTGTCCCCAAGTCTCCGTCTTCTTATTTTTTTTAAAACACTTATTTTGTAGTCAACAATAACGTAATGAACGTGAATCACCTTGTTCAAGAAAACTTAACAGTGGGGAGTGAAGGTGATTCAAAGACAACATTCGGGTCCCAGATTTGAAAAGGCTAAGATGCCCTTTAGTAATCCCTTCACAGCCGTCATCATGTTCTTATATCTTTATAGTAAATTTTCAATGGGCTAAAAATAGTCCTCGACTAAGGTTATGACATCACAATGATGTCAACATCGCATTTTGCAACATAAAAACGTAGCAGGGTTGCGTGCTGTATATTGAGAAACTGTTTTAGCTGCCAAGTATCCCTGCATGTGTGAAGCTTCGGCTGTCCTCTCTAACATTGTTTTTCTCCAGTGAAATATGATTGCCTAAAACTCCTAACATGTTGTATTAGTTAAAAAAAACCATTCGGCATAGTTAAACCATGCTGTAAGCTTTCCTTATCCTCAATGAGCAAACAACAAAAGGTCCTTGAAACACATTGAGGAAGCGAAACTCGGTAATATAACCTGGGTATGGATCATTCTTCTCCAGGGCTGCCTATCCCGGAACACGACACAATGATAGAATGTTTCAGCTGCAACAAAAGGTTCTTGCCAAACACAAGTAGTCCTGAGGACAGAGGAGAGGAACACGCATAGGAAACTTTAAACTAAGAATAAAAAGCCCATTTATACAATTTTTTGGAAGTGTAAATTGAAATATTTTTTTTTTTGGATCCTGCACTTTCAGTATTTCCCAAAACACTTCAGTCATGATAGCATTAAAACCGTATATACAGACTTTTTAAACTATTGATGGATGGTTCCGTTTATAAATCTGCGGACAGGAAAATGTCATCAAATTATCATTAACATACCGGGCTTTCAGTTTTATTCTATTGAAGTGTTAGGAAAAATGAAAAGTGTCATTGAATCCAAATGTTTGTGGGGGCAAACTACGTAAAACTGTAATATAACAAAAAAAACAAAACCTTGAAAAATGGATTTGAGTGATACGCTTTTCAGTATAGAAAATAAAATCTCAAATTACAGTCTGATTTAGTAAAGGAATGACTTTGCCCCAGTTTGTACAAATTATGTTCCCTTCTATCCGACTGATCTGTTTAGGGAAAGAAGAGGTTGAGAAAATGCACACGGCAGATTAAAATAAATTGTGTTTTGCAGACAGAAATATGTTGGTAGTAGTTTAGCATTGATAGTTTTTATGCCTGTTTTGTTGTTTTGAGATAAGTCTTGCACATCAGTCATGTCTCACTGGGGGATATTTCTTGTTATTATCATTCAAAAGGTCGGATACAGACTCACCCCAATATATTCCCCAATATCAGATCATTAGTGATACAAATGTTACCTGCTTTTTTTGAAGACCGAAGAAAAGTGACAAAGCCATCGACAGAAAAGCTGTAGAAACAGAAAAAAATAGCGACATCATTAAAGGACATTTTTTTAAAAAAATTTGCACTTCCGTTTATAAAGTTATAGCTACAAAAATACATAAAATATACTAAGCTTTGCCTAAGTATAAATGATATTCAGGTTTGATGATCTAGTCCCTTTTTAGGGATTTTTTGGGGGATCCTTTGCAATTAGGGTTTTCTTAAAACAAATACATAACTCTTCAGACACTGCGGTAGATTTATCGAACCTTATAAAAAGGGGGGGGGGGAGGTGTTAGTCATAGCAACCAATCAGATTCTAGCTATCATTTTCTAAACTGTACTAAATAAATGATAGCTAGAATCTGAATGGTTGCTATGGGCAACACCTCCATTTTCCTTGTTAGAAGGTTTGATAAATATACCCCAAAAGTGTAAATGTTAAACTTGGAGGATAGTGATAATACTCAAGTGATACTAATATATGCATAAACTGCTGTAAATTATATCTGTGTAAGTGTATACCTCTCAGTATTTAGAATCCAGAAAACGGGGCATAATAAGCCCCACCCATGTTCAGGGAAATCCCGCTCACAAATGAGCAACTTTTTAAACTCTTCCCATTTCCCTGTTAAGCCCCACCCCTTTGCTGCCCAAAATCAGGACAGTTGGGTGGTATGAAAATGGTGAGCTCTAATGTTGCTCAGCGTTTATTAGCCATCCTTGTGTCTTATAAGGAATAATGCACCACTACTGGAAATGATTATGGGTATTAGATATCACCTTGAAATTCTGTAACTCCACAAGTTTTATATCCTCACGGAATCGTTTACTTCTAATATTCATATTTATTTACAGTAAGGAGTGCATGATCCCAAATATAATATTGCATTTTATTTTACTGTTTAATTTGTATTATTAATTTCTGAGCAGGCATAGGGGTAAAACACCATTGAAAAAAATAATAATAGTCATAATAATAATAATAATAATAATAATAATAATAACAAAAGTGATTTTATAATAATGATACAGTTTTAGGATGAGTTGGAACCCATCACTAAAATTACTTACAGTTTATAAAAAACAATAAAGTAAAATTTTCACCCATCAGCAAAAGGAGAGATCAGTAAGACTCAGACCCCCTACAAAATACGGAGAAGTATCTATTTTGACATTGTAGTGGGTCGTGAACGAATTATTTACAATCCCTGATAGATTCTTTCAGTCAGAAGTAAATTTTATGTAGTAACATGACAGGTACCGTATAATATATTTTTCATGCGTTTCTCACAGTGTTGTCTATTCTGCGTAGGTTTCTTTTTCTACATCATAGTAATGAACGTCCCTGCAAAATATATATATATATATATACCAGTGGCTCAGTGGTTAGCACTTCTGCCTCGCAACACTGGGGTCATGAGTTCGATTCTCCGACCATGGCCTTATCTGTGTGGAGTTTGTATGTTCTCCCTGTGTTTGCGTTGGTTTCCTCCGGGTGCTCCGGTTTCCTCCCACACTCCAAAAACATATTGGTAGGCTGCTATTAAATTGTCCTTAGTCTTCCTCGGTCTGTCGGTCTCTGTGTGTGTTAGGGGATTTAGATTGTAAGCGCCAATGGGGCAGGGACTGATCTGAGTGAGTTCTCTGTACAGTGCTGTGGAATCAGTGGCACTATATAAATAGATGATGATGATGATATATATATATATACACACACACACACACACACTTATTGGGGTATGCAGTGAAAATAATATGAACGTTTACAAATAAACAAAAACATACGTGTGTATATGTATGTAATTATGATTGCACAATAAACCATACAATATACACTATATTCATAAATACAAAATAAAAAATAAAACAGACAAAAAAGTATACAAAACAAACATCTAAACTTAAGACCTGTGCATACAATTCCCATGTATTTTTCTTTTCCAGCTAAAACAAAATCAGTGTCTGACAACCGGACCACTTATGGAATGAGACAAAAGACACGGGGAGAGGGGAACGAGATTGGGGAATTATTCACACAAGAACTGGATGGAATTCTGATCTCCCCTCTCATCTGACAGCACAATGGTCAGCGTTATACTGAGGCATGCAGAATGAGACCTATGAAACATCCAACCATAAAGAGGCAGTGTTCTCAAATCAACAATTTCTCCAGTTAGAATTGCTGTCATTCAAAGACACTTAGGCTATTTTCTTAAATGTTATCAAAGGTCATCCGGCAATCTGCTTCGGCCCTCCGCCTCTCCCCATTGCTGTGGGCGGGCAGAGAGGCAGGTATGTCTTTTGCCGCAGAGGGAAAAACTAATTACATGTCTAGAATTGTTGAACTAAATACTTTGACAGCCGTCTAATTTCATAGCCGGAGGACCCAAGGGTTTCGAGGAGACCAATCAATACATCTAAAGAGCCGAACAATATGTATATTTGAGGTTATTATGCAATGCGTTAGAAGAAATTGATTACTTCGGGCTTTCCAATCTGGACAACAGAGCCTCTAAAATGCATTAACCTCTGTTACAGCATTGGACTTGTAACAGCAGAAATAAAGGGAACAATTATACCCTGTCTATAAAGAGTCTCTTTTGACTTTATTTTTATAAAACCACATAGACATTATAGACATTCTAAAAACCATATAGACGTTCTATAGAGAGATCTGGTACTGAGCATTTATATTTAACACTGCCCCCGGTGGCCAATTATCATGGCACTTATTACATCACTCTTGTTATTAGACCATGGGGAACATTGCTGACCCTTGAAATAGCATTTGCTGATCATTTCATTAAAAATGCTGACAATGCTTTTACGGATACGTTATTATCGTAATTCTAAAATGCACCAATAAGTAAAAATAGTACCGTTTGCAGGAAAAAGGGGTTCAGGGACTGCAAATAGAGGGCACCTAACCAAAACCAACCCAAAAAATTGGATTGGTGAATGCAATTTACAATATAGCAAAGTCAGAGCTTGTCATCGCTTTTACTGATCTCTATAATTTTTCTTGCTGACAGGTAATAGACTATTTTTAATGTCAGTAAATTTATCAATGGTTTACCTCTATACACTCCTCACTGGAAACTGTATTATTGTATATATCAGCCTTGTGAGAAGATAGAATATTGCTAGGCCCCATAATCAGCAAAAGCACCAGTGCACTCTACAGGTTCAGGAAATAAGGAGTCCAAAGGACATTTCCGCTCTCCCCACAAAATATAGACAATTTTAAAAGACCACTAAAGATATGATCCACAAATATAAAATACCTTGTATAGTATTACCCTTACATCCCCTATTCCTCTAACTTTGTTACAAAGTATGAGAATGCAGTCATTTGAGCTACTTTGACATCACTGGCCCCACCACTGTGTATTTCTAGCACAGTGGCTTAGTGGTTAGCACTTCTGTCTCACAGCACTGGGGTCATGAGTTCAATTCCCGACCATGGCTTTATCTGTGTGGAGTTTGTATGTTCTCCCCGTGTTTGCTCAGCTTTCCTCCAGGTGCTCCAAAAATGTACTAGTAGGTTAATTGGCTGCTGACAAAATTAACCCTATTCTCTGAGTGTGTTAGGGACTGATGTGACTAAACAATATTCTCTGTACAGCGCTGCAGAATTGGTGGCGCTATATAAATAGTGATGATGACGATGATAGCTCCTCTCTGTCTAACGTATTGTAAAGGAGCAAAACAACTGGCGGTCAGAATATATATATATAATAATTCAGCTCAGTAATGCACAACCTTTTATATATATTAATAGTAAATTGTGGCTTTAGTTACTCTTTAATTATTTATGTGATTATACCAATAGGAATCTTCGAAAAACAATAAATGGGAAGGCAATATATATTCATGCACAAAACACAGTATCTTATGATGCTGATTGGTCAATCACCGTTATATATTCTGATGATTCCCTGCAGGACTTTTCATAGATATATATCTAAATATCCGAACTACAGGAAATGGAATGAGGCCTGAACCCCTAAAGCTTTTATTCATTAATTCATCGTTATGTTACATTAAATACTAAATATCTTATTTTTACTTGATTTTTTCTTTAGTGGTAAATATGCATTTAAAATTTCAGCAGGGCAGGGGTTAAATGTTTTGCAGAGAGCTGAAACGTTGCTGTAACAAAGTCAAACGAAAACTAGTAGTAGTCCGCAGAGAAGGGAGGGAACGTGAGGACAGCAGACTACTTACTGTCTTTTCAAACTGAATAGTAACATCTTAGCTAAATTCTTCTGATCACAAGTAGATAGGTTAGAAGTAGCTTTAATAGACCATTGTTTTCCTACATAATGCAATAGAAGAGGTAATAATAACTTGCATATCATCTTAAAGACAGTGGTTTTTAAAAAATGTGTCAGCGTCCACTTTAAAATGGGTGGTACAAATTATGATTATTATCATATATATATATATATATATATATATATATATATATATATATATATATATATATATATATATATTTCTCTGTGATCCTATACAAACATTACACTTTCTGTGTAATGTTTGTATGCATAGGCAAACCGAGGGGGGGGGGGTCCTAGTGCCTGGAAACCCCCCGACATGCCTGGGGCACTTTATAATTGAGGTGGCTGGACCCTGCCCCCGTCTCATACGGCTCTGCTGGAAAAGGGAGAGCTGCGTGCACCTAACAGTAGTGCACTCAGCATTGCCCATGTATATTATAAGGATAGGAAGAGTTGGAGAGCAGCCAAGCACTGTCTAATATTATAGCCACGCCCCCATGCATGCTGGTCACGCCCACTGGCGGCGTGGTGTGGAAACCCCCCTCTACAAATCCTGCGCTTGCCACTGGTACGGGTAATGTTTTGGCACATTCATATACACTGGGAATTTCTGGTGTAAGAGGGGTGAAGGTATATGGACAGAGAAGGAATTGGTTCCAAAGGGACTCTGGGCTCGTACTGTGATGCGCAAGGACTTGTTTCCTAAGCATCATGGGTAAAGGTCCTTCCTTATTGGTCTTAATAATGATAAGATTCACAAGAGAGAAAAACATCTTATTAATCAAAACAAAAGTAGCTTTTACCATTTAAAAGGAAAATACAACCTCCACATCCTTTATCGCTTTAAAAATGAAATGGGAATGGGAACGGCCCTTCATGTAGCAGTCCATATGTAAATGACAATTAAGCAGCGTGAACGGACGGCCTCAACTTTATATAAAATAGCTACAACGCTTTTTTTGGAGGGGTCAATCCATAGTCAGTCAATTAGAAGCGGCTTCAAAGTACTACTGATAGTTATCATCATTGTTATCGGATCTGGGGGTGGTAAATTCAAATCCCCCGGCATATAAAAACTGGCACTGACACTGCAGCAGTGTCAGAACACAGCTGATTCTGTGCTGGACCTTTGGCTTCCACTGTGACTCTTCCATGGATATCGATTCTGCTCTTCATTGACCCTTCGTGTACCAGTCTCCTGCTTGTTAGACCTTTGTCTTTGGATCCTGATTCTGTACCTCGCTGACCGCTTCTGTACCAGTTCCCGGCTTGTTTGACGCTTCCCTAGGACTCTGATTCTATACCTCGCTGACCGTCTGTGTACCGGCTCCTGGCCTCTTGACCTGCCTTGGATATACCCTATGTCCTGCTACCCCTGTGTTACACCCAGTGGCAGTACAGAGGAGCGTGATCTGCTAGTTCCCGGCTGCAAAGCCCTTCCCACGGCAGTACTTGGTGAATACCGGGGAGCCGGTAGACTCCGCACCTCTGCTCGGCCAGGGACAATCTAGGTTGACACTTACAATCCACCTACCTTGAGTTATCGTTAGTGTAAAGTGAATGGCTAATTAGCGTCTTCCTTAAACATCTAATCACTCTGTACTTTGTGCTTCCAGCAAATAACGTTTTCCTGCCGTTCCTGAGTCTGATTACGTCCATAACATCTGAAATCTCCACAAGATCTATGTAAATATCTATCATGTATTAAGCAGAACATCAGAAGCAGAAATCTGTCATGTTGAACTAGCGCATTGTGTCACCGATAAATACAACAAAATTTCCTTTGTCCAAAGCAATGTTCGTCTCTTTCCCTTCCCTCTCGTAACTCAGCTTATAGGACGTAGCACATGCTCAAAGGGAATTATCGGTGAAGTCTGTGCTTTGTGTTAAAGACCATGAAACGTTTGGTACCATGTGTTTAAAGCTCATCTTGCCGTCATAACCAGCTGTAGGCTGTAGACGGAAAAACGCTGCTGTGCTGGTGCAGGGCGGGATGTACGCAAGCGTATCTGGCGTGAAATCGCTGCGCGCATGAACAGATAGAGGACTGTATAGCAGAACAGAGGCCTGAACGAGCGCTACTAAGGGTGTGTCTCCAAAATTCCTATCCTCAGGCGCCCGCCCCAGGATGACTCATTGTCTTCACCCTTTACCATGGGAATACGTCAAGATTAAAAACCTTACTACATTTTACTTTCAGGTTTTCTATTTACTTTATAAAACAACGATCCTCTTTTATTTTTACATTCATTTCGGTTTAAGCTTCTCCTTGTCACAATTTTGCCCCCCAAAAGTCTCACGCCATAGGCTGCAGCCTAGTCAGCCTATTGGATGGATGATCAGGCCCTAAGAATGTGTGCCGTCACTGGATGAGCTCACATGAAGTGCAGATACCTTCATAGCTTGCAGAGAGAAACAGCATAAATGTATATAAATGTATATATATATATATATGTGTGTGTATATATATATATATATATATGTGTATATATATATATATATATATATATATATATATATATATATATATGTGCTGGGCTTATCTACAGACAAGTTTTTTGGAGGATAATGTCCCTTTAAATCAAGTTGCCCTTGTGTGATAAGAGGTTATTATCATGTTGTGTTTTTAGACTTGCAAACTGTACTGAACTTTATTGAGTACAGACAGACAGACAAATCAATTAGGACTCCCTGTCTGCAGCAAAAGAGACGCATAAGGAATAATTCTGGTTCTTTTATATTTAAAATATAAAAAATATAAAAGTGCTTCCATTCGCACCTGTATGCATTGTTGGTGCGCCTGTTAGTAATTGTACAGCATTGCATAAACGGATGGTAAATGAACAATAAAAATACTGTGATATTGATCATGGTCACAACCACATACAGTTGTTTACACCCCATTTCAGATGTCACTCCTAATCGATCGCCCAGCTTTGAAATCTGGGGGGTAAATGTATTAACCACCGATTCTAGAACTCAATGATATTCGGCGAGCAAATTTAAAACAGCAATAGGTTTAAAGGCCAAACTTGCTTTTAAATAAATCGTCGCTTTAAATCTGGCCCAGCAAAGTCCCCGAATATCGTCGATTTGCTATAATCAGAGGTTAATACATTTACCCCCTGGTCTTGAGATCAGCATTCACGACAGGGCAGAGAGAGGCTTTAGTAAGAGATCAATGCTGTGGACTAATTTCACGCAGGAAAGAGAACAATTTCATGCAGACTACAGTTTATTAATATATTCTGAATGGCGGAAAGAAAGTGCATTACACACTTTACTCCTCAGACAGGCCATGGTAATACGGTGAAATGGGGAGATGATTTAGAGGTCATGAAACATGACTATAAAATGGGATATATTATCTTGAGACCCCATGAAACAAAAAGTGATTTATTCATTTTTTTTATTTATTTATTTTTTAAACGCAACCTTTCTGCGTCAAAACTTTAAAAGTGCCGTCTAACGTGTCTTGGTGACAGGTCGATGGCACCTGTTTGCTATTTTTTATCGCAAAACAAACGGGACAGACAATTGCAGAGCTGTAACTTAGAACTCTAGCGCCTGGGTCGAGAAAGACAAATGCCGCCCCCCTAGCCCTCAATTTTAACCAAATGAACCTAAAATATTCCTAAACTGCGCCCCCCCCTTAAGCGTTGCACCCTGGGCGGTCGCCCCTATCGCACAGCCCTAGTTATGGCCCTGGACAATTGTCTTCCACGTGGAATTACAAAAATAAAAAAAAATAAAGTTTCAAACTTTGGAAAATTACGAAATCAGAATACCGCTCACTCTCTCTCTCTCTCTTCAAAGCCAGCAGTCGCCCAATCAGACTACATTAGAGCGCTCACATAATCCATTTTTACCCTCGCTGGGTTTTACAGGAGGTTAAACAAGTAAAGATGGAAAAAAAAAATGCAGCCAAATATAAATGAGTTTGTAGAGACGATTCCCTTCTGCAGACACCCATCTTTGTGGTCCTGCAACGTTCCCCTTTCTCCCTCGCAGGGAAACCTGATATTCTCCATTTGGATCTGTTTTAAGCGAATTGCTCCAAGCTGTTTTTGTTCAGAAAAACCTCTGAATTTTAGGTGAAGGCCCCAAGAAGCCAGCACAGGTCAGCGCTGCGTGACGAGCAGACGCTGCCACTAGTTCTTCTCTCTGAATAAGGTAGGGTGAAGAATCTGTTCATTGCTGGGGGGGGGGGGGGGATTAATGCTGCAGGCTGCGCTGGGACCGCTCCAACAACCAGAAATCACTCCTGACTCACACACATGCTTCATCACATGTAAATGTATGGAAAGAGGATGTATGTGTTGTTTTCCATTTTGTTTCCTACACTACCCATATTTCTATCTGTCTATATATCCCTCTATCTATTTAGCTTTGTATATTACAGATAAAGTTTGACATTGGGTAATGTTGACATTATCCTAGCAGTTCTAGTGGCCTTTTTTTAAATTCTGCTTGGTGGCTATAGTGACATGTGTTACGGTTAAGGATTATTTGGATCTGTTCGGTCTTCGGTAAAACAAAATGCTTTTGACTTTAGGGGCTACCCCCACCCCCCCTCCCTTCCCCATCCCTGCCCCCTGTGTACTCAATCCAGGCACTTGTCATATCTGCAGGAGCTTGATTTATAGTTTTAGGTGAGGCTACCCAAAAATTATTGGACAACATCATCTAAAAGCAGTTATTTCTATTACGCTTTTTAATTATTTTCGTTTTTGGATTATTTTTGTCTTTTAAAGGTTTCATTGTGTTCACCGAACAATACAGAAAGTTATTTTGTTTCCCAGTTTTCCTCCCAGTTGCTTATTCACCGTCTCTCTCTATTTATTTTTTATTATTTAAAGTTTTGTTCACCTTTCTGCATACAGTTTGCATAGGTTATTTAACACAACAAAATCCCCCCATTAAAGTCTAAAGATAGAATGAATGTGGTGCCGTTCACGTCAATAGCTTCTGTACGTTCTGTACTATTAACATTGTACTTAAGATTCTAGAATGCAGCAGTTTCTGTTTTTCTTGCATTCGTTGAACAATGGAGTGTAGTAAAAACATGCAAAATGCTGAAAAAAACCCTAGTCAGTTACTTTGTAAAAATGAAAGAAATATAAAACAGAAAATCAAGATTTTAATTTAAAACTCGGCTCACGAAAGGCACTAAAACTACTTTGACAAACAGATTTAAAGACACTTTTTTGTAGTCTCTCAATAAAAATACACCTATGTAAATATTGCATAGATTATTACATATTATGCTATTTACACCTTTATTTTCCTAATTGGTAAATAATATTAATCATATGCAAAAATATCCATTTTATTTAATTTGACTCTATTTAGATGTGCTATTTTATTTTTGCTATTACCAGAATTTCGTAGAACATCCTGATCATTCCTCATTACTGTAAATCATCAGTAAACGTTTTCATTAGGAAAATATATATATGTTCATAGTATAATAATGTTCCTTGAAACATTTAATTTAAATTTCATGTAGTGAGTACTCTAAGAGGTGCAGAGAACCAGCCACAGACTGCAAATCCGTCCCGTCGTTCCTCTCTTCTAGTCTGTCCATGTGGAGCTCATTTTCCTACCCCATAAACTAACAAAACATTTTAAAAAAGTGAACAAAACACATTGTTTGGTCAGATGAATGGTATGGTACTATTGTTGGGGACTGGTCTGCTGATTATGCAAAGTTTTGTTTTATTTTACCAAAGCATGAAACTACATTTATATAATATTTGTATAGAAATAATGACTTGTTTCAATTCCAAAAGCATTTACTAAACATTTCTTTTGCATACAAATTGTTTTCTTTCTTTACTTCATTGTTACATTCATCAGATATTTTACTGAGTGTTTAAAAGACCATAGGGCAATACTGAGAAACTAATTATTTTAAAACCATGGGAAAATTTAAAACAAAAAAAAAATTGCAGGTTTTTATATTCTAAGGTGTACTTGAAAAAATAACAGCATTGTGTCTATTTATTAATGATTCCACCCAGGGATAACTATGATTTTTTTGTATCACTTGTGTCCTGCATTTATAAAAAAAAAAACAAATATCGCTAAGGTAACTAATCGTTACTCAGCGATACTTGCTAAATAGACTTTCCCAAAACTTGCCACCCGTGAGACTGTGTATGGGGAAATGCGAAAATGCAATAGGGCTCTTCGCCCTTTCGGGAAAAAAAAATCCTTAGGGGTAAATTAATCAAGCTGTGTATTTCTGGCGGGTTTGAAAAGTTGAGATGTTGCCTATAGCAACCAATCAGATTTGTGTTATTCTTTTTGTAGAATGTACTAAATAAAGGATAACTAGAATCTGATTGGTTGCTATAGGCAACATCTCATTATCCTTTTGTAGAATGTACTAAATAAAGGATAACTAGAATCTGATTGGTTGCTATAGGCAACATCTCATTATCCTTTTGTAGAATGTACTAAATAAAGGATAACTAGAATCTGATTGGTTGCTATAGGCAACATCTCATTATCCTTTTGTAGAATGTACTAAATAAAGGATAACTAGAATCTGATTGGTTGCTATAGGCAACATCTCAACTTTTCAAACCCACCAGAAACTCTCAGCTTGATACATTTACGGCTCAGTGTCCGATCGGTTACCCCCTAAATATCTTTTGCAGAGCTTTTTTTCTGAATTAAATTAAGCCTATTCTGCCAAAAACAAATATAACAGCTTCAACTGATGACGATTTACACTTTACTTGTGTAAGGTTTTGCACACTTCCACAAAGCAATGCCCTATTTTTATCTAGTATAATCTTAAATACCATCAGGCTGATACTGTAACTTTGGGCACCCTAAATTCATATTTATTGTTTTTTTGTGGCTGTGCGTTCTTGTAGGTAACTCTGGGCATATGTTTAAATAGCTGTTTGAGGATCAGATGGTATTAAAATGTATTTGGAGGTTTAGAGCCACAAAAAAGCATTGGTGATCTTGGTTATGGATGCAAAAACATGTTCGCCTTCAACAGCCTACATTCAGAAGAATACACCCTATAGATTCATTAGGTCATTAGGTCATTCTCTAATTTTCATGCATCCGCTTAATAGTGAAGTATAGTAAAAACATAAAAATTTCTAAAAAAAAAAATGCTAGTCAGTTACACTGTAAAAAGGAATGAACAAGAAATAAAAATGTAGAGTTTAATTAAAAATTTGGCTCATGAAAAGCACTAAAAAAAAATCAGATTAAAAGACACATTTAAATGCCTGTTTTATGCTCGGGGGGGGGGGGGGGGGGGGGGGGGGACTCATTGAGGCCTCGGATTTCAGACCCACCGTAGCACCCTAGGAAACATTAACTTTTTATCTTATCATAATGGACAGAATGCCACCCAAAATTAAAATTTATGTTTGATGCTCACTTCAATACAGGTTAGGTTGGACGTAACTAGAAAATTTAGTGCCTGGATTACGAAAGAAAACGGACACCCCCCCTTGCCCTCAACTTGAACTAAATTAACCTAAAATATTAATTTCCCTGCGGTTCCTTCAGCTTTGCGCCTCGGGGGACCGCCCCTCTCGCACGCACCTTGTTACGGGCCGGGAGATATTTAATATATTCTGCGGGTTTGAGAAAGTGGAGGTGTTGCCTATAGCAACCAATCAGATTCTAGCTGTCATTTTGTAGAATGTACTAAATAAATGAGAGATAGAATCTGATTGGTTGCTATAGGCAACACCTCCACTTTCTCAAACCCGCAGTTTAGTAAATCTAGCCCTGAGTCTGACTGGATTCAGAATACATGAACATGACTATTATTATGCACTATTTATACAAATAAATAACAGACAATGCCTTGAAATAGTAGGTAAAGATACCCCTGCTAATAATATTGCAGCCATTGGCATTTCTGTGCAGCTACCGGTTGGTGTGGTAGGGTTGGAATGAGATCAGTGAACGGTGGAGACATGAGCTTCTGGAAACCATAACAGTTCGTCACCATTTATATTAACCATGCCTCTCCTTTGCAGTGGGACGAGGCTCAAAGGGGCGTTACCATGGCACGAGGGGGCGTGGCCACTTCCCCAGATGTCTGTAAGGCACTAGGCAGCCCATTACAAACTTCCTTTCCCCCCACCGGAGGGGCAAATATGTTCCCAGGCAGGGCAGAGCCCTAAAATCTAAGCTGCCCCGCTGTCACTTATGTGCTGCACGGGCGCTCTTGTGCTTATCCGCCAGCTTGGAGTTGCGTAGTGTGACCTGGTGCTTTTGTTTAGCATCTGCTGGTTGCAGCCAGGTTACTCTTATTCGTTCTCCATTTCTCCCAATTGGTACCACTTTGTCATTACCCAAAGTCTTCACAAATATAAGCATAGAAACATTGGTGACAGGGGCAAACGCAGGATTTGCAGTGGGGGGTTTCCACACCACGCCACCAGTGGGCGTGACCAGCATGCAGCATGGGGCCGCGGTTAAAATTTTAGACAGTGCTCGGCTTCTCTCCAACTCTTCCTATCTCCATAATATACATGGGCAATGCTGCATGCACCACTGTTAGGTGCACACAGCTCTTCCTTTTCAGGCAGAGCTGTGTGAAGCGGGGGCAGGGTCCAACCACCTCAATTATACAGTGCCCCAGGCTTGGAGTGGGGTTCCCAGACACTAGGAACCCCCCCCCCCCCCTTGGTTTGCCTATGGGCGAGTATGGATCAAGGAAGACTGGCAGAGCTGATTGTCGTGCAGAGTTTTTGGGTGCTATGAACTAGCACCTGCAAAGGTCTGTAAGTCTGACTCAATATAAGAGCGACGTGCAAATATAGAGAGGTACCTGCGCAGTATGGATATCATAGACCCATGCACTAAGCATCCACAGCTTTTCTGTCTCTTGTGCATGCTCTGATTTATCATATCCCTCTGTAATTGGACCACGTCACTGCCATATATGCCGGGGTCAGCAGAGAAACGTCTTTATATTTATCTTATGCCACTTGCTACGTCTATGTGTTTTTGCATTGATTGGTGGAGATGTTGCCTATAGCAACCAATCAGATTCTAGCTGTCATTTGTTTAGTACATTCTACAAAATGACTACTAGAATCTGATTGGTTGCCATAGGCAACATCTCCACTTCTTCAAACCCGCAGTTAAGTAAATATACCCCCTGGTGTGAGCAAGGGCGAGCGTATAAGTGTATTATGTACAAAGAAACAGACCCCAGAATCGCACATGAACCAATAATGCTAATAGTAATAATAATAACATTAATACCAATACAATGAGAGATCTTAGTTGTGCAGTTTGCAACTAGATATCAGTCACTCGGCTGTGTCAATGTATTTCTTAGCTGTAGAAATAATGGTACAAACGTTGGTCTTATGATTCTGAACAATGGGAGTGCCAACGTTTGATTGCGTACATATACAGCTATAGAGAGCAAAATGACCACAAAGTCACCCCAGCTTCCCCAGAGAGGGGGGCGGGGGGGGGGGGGCACAGTGAATCGCATCATCGCTGCGTAAATATTTGCTTTACAAATTGCACAACACTGGGATGGACCACGTACAATCACACATTGATGGTAGCTGCGCTAAATGTATTATTGATCCGTTCCTGTGCCATTAGAACATACCAGAGGCGGCACAATTTGTACATGAGAACGCAGTATTATGAATGAGCCGAAGGAGGAATATTGCACCGCGTTTGATGTTCCAGATTGGTTTTACTGTATTTCCACATTAAAAGAGGACAGTGACGATACAGGGCCTGACTCATCTGTTGACGTAAGTCCCGTTGCGTGCGGTATCTTGCGTAAAATTGCTCCAAGAGTTTGCGCCAATGAATGCAACTGCATCCAAGTCATGTCCGCACACAAATGACACATCTGACTGCCCACGACTAGTAAGACGGAACGGGGGCGAGAATGGGTGGTCACCGGTAGTCAATGTACAGTAAGGCCGTGCCGAGGATGAGCGCACACACATTTGCTCACTTCAAGCTCTGGCCATCTCTTAGGTACGTGATTTTTAGCCACTTGCCCCAGCTACAGGTGTAAGTGATGACTGACACGTATGCATGCCACAAGTGTTTGCAAGTAAAACTGTAAAAATGCATCTTATGTACAGTACATATTAAAAATATCATGATTTATGTATTTCATGTAAAAAAAATTACATATATTTTTATTAATGAATATTAGTATTAATAGTTGTAAATTAATTGAATAAAAAAAAACGTTTTTTCATGTGTTCTTAAGGGACTTTATATTGCACATATACATGTGTGTATGCCACAATCTGTTCCGTCTGTCTATATACAGCGAGTAACGTATAGACAGCGTGTACTTACCCAGATTTAAATGGAAACGTAACGTGAGATCCCGTTGAATTTGGGAACAGAAGCGAATCCAGCTAAGTGGGCATCCATTGTAAGTGGGGTTTTGAGTCTATCTCTTTGATGTCTACCCCTGGCTGGTATAAGATCCAGTGTCACCTGTGGCTGGTGAGAATCAGTTCAGGTTGCACATCTGCTCAGTTGGCCATTATACACGGAAATTATCTGGGCACCTCTGCTGGCCACTCTCTTACCCTGGTGTGTAATCGTGTGGGCACCTCTGCTGGCCGCTATCTTACCCTGGTGTGTAATCACGTGGGCACCTCTGTTGGCCGCTCTCTTATCCTGGTGTGTAATCACATGCGCACCTCTATTGGCTGCTCTCTTATCCTGGTGTGTAATCATGTGGGCACCTCTGCTGACTGCTCTCTTATCCTGGTAACTAATCACGTGGGCACCTCTGTTGGCCGCTCTCTTATCCTGGTGTGTAATCATGTGGGCACCTCTGCTACCCTTTCTTAATGTCCAGCATGATATGCCCGGCCATGCAGGTCATGCTGGACATGTAGGGCCTGATTCATACCGAGTGCAATGTGCTTTTGTTTTAGAACACACATAAATCGTCTCTGCGGACTCCTGTATTCAACAAGGAGTAGATCTGAAGATACATGTGCTGATGAAGTCAGGTGTAGGTCTGCTGTGCTCTACTACACAGACACTGCATGGACACGTCCAATACCTATGTGGAATAAAAACATTTGCAAAAGAACTCACAGAAAAAATATATTTATATATATTTAATGCCACCTGTTAATAATAAAGGTATTAATGATAAAACACTTAAAAAAAGTTTTTTTTTGTTTTTTTCACTTGAAATACATTTATTAGGATGCTCTTAATGCCTACTGAACATAAAATACATTTTACAGTTGTTCCTGATTTCAAACACATGTTATAGCATGAACACTGTTTAGGACTTGGACTAGCCCTGTAACTGGAGCAAGAGATACGGGAGAAAAACAAGTACCGTCGAGATGCCCAGAGCTGTATTCAGGCGTGGCTGCGTGCGCTGGAGTTTGGCACGCCCCTACTGTAAAATGATGACGCCCCTTCGCCGCTCCGTTCTCTCCCAAAAATTGTAGGCTGTAGTAAGTGCCCTTGGCGGACGTGGCTGCGTTTAGCTGCATATGGTCTGGTTCTGGGCTTGCGCACAGTGATTTTGCGTACGATACGCTCAACTCGGCAGATAAATCAGGTCCAGAGCTGTTTGCTGGAGCTTAGCACAGACCTGACCAGACTTGGGCCTCTGCATTATCTACAACCACCACTGTCTAAAGATGGACAATTCAGAATGAAAGAGGGGCCGTGTCATGTGACTCTAAGAGATGGACATTTAACTAGTGCTGCAGATCAACTACATAATTACTCTGAGCCGTTCTAAGTCTCGGAGCCTAGAGTACAAGGCCTACAAACCTCTCTGCTTCTTCCTGAACCTCATAAATTCATAGAGGCCTAATCCATTGAAGCGGCATGTCACACCTCTCAGCCGTCAGAGGGAGAGGTTAATTAGGAAGGTTAAGGAAGCAATTCCCCTGATTTATGAGCCTGCTGGGTATTCCGTCCATAGTCATTGCTACTTAGTCAGACCTCTCCCTGTAGAGTCGGGGCTGCGGTGATGGATCGCCCAGACTTGAGGTTTCAAACAGGGGTGAAAGTAGACCAAAGGAGACCGTGACATTTGGGGAGCAGCAGAGCAGGCCGCCAAATCCATGGGGTTTATAAAAGATTTTACAGAAATGTTCCTCGGCTGTTTCATCTGCGATGCATTAACCCATTCCCAGACACAGAAGGACGGCAAGGTGTTTGTGATGGAGAGTCCTAGCTAGCGGAGGCTTTCTGTACTGCCGATGAGTGCGTCCCAAGCCTCGTAGTATTGCTCTCACGAATCTGCTAGCAATGCTGGGATTTGTAGTTCAACAATAGAGAGAGGAGAGTCGTGTGTTGCTATCCTGCCCTAACATCCAAATCAGCTACCAGAAACATTTGCACGTCAAGCGAGCATTGCGGCCTTCATCCAAGTACGCTAAATTATCATCAGCGTGCCGTAAATATCCGCAGCGCAGCAGAGCGGGGTAGTAGAGCGTATTGCAAAGGACCAACAGGCAAAGCGCAGGATATTCAAGAAAGTATATGGGAAAAATAGGGGAAATTAAGCACAATACTGGTCAAAAGGATTATTAGGTATGGAATATATCAAACAGGTGTTGTTGTCGGGAGTCTCCTGGACATTTTGGGAGAGTAGACAACTATGCGTTAAAGAAAAGCAGCTAATGAATCTCTAGAGACTGAAGTGTCTTTTACATTTCTGTCTCCATTACTGAAGTCATGTTGTCTTACCTATCAGTCTTTGATTAAATCTTGGTCTCCATGAAAATGGCCACCTCCATAGGCATCAATACATGGACATAGGACACAATTTCTGAAGTGTGTCATCATGCCACAGATAGCGAAGCCAACCACGTCTTGTACTGGCTCAGCATCAGGGAGAATGCCAGACTCTTCAGGGAGTGAGGGAGATTACCCCTATTTCAGGGAGTCTCCCTGACATTCAGGGAGAGTTGGCAAGTATGTTTTAAGTACATGCAATTAGTCTGAGTACTGTTAAAGTGCAACTGTTACCGAATCACAATGAAGGCAGGCATATTGTGGGCTGAACTATTATTCATCGCTATACACCCTATCAATTCTCAGGAACCGATGACATCACTTAAACATGAGGCACGCAGAACCTCATGCCTCAATGATGCCTCTAGTTCTTAATAAATAGATAGGCTGTTGGTCAAGCCCACAACATGCGCACTATGGAGGCTGTAGGGTAAGATTAGGGCCACACACTGGCTTACAGGGCCACATCTAGGCCTCAGCTTCATTGGGTCTTGGCAATGCACAAAATATGTCGCTATAAGAGTTAATATGGGTTGCCCAGCGTTCGCTGCAGGGTTGCTGGTACGTGGCCTTATTTGGGCATTCGCCATCTATAGAAAAAAAAAAACTGCGAGTCTGCGGGGCTTAGGCCTGAGTTATTACTTGAGAGGGAAATTTACGGCCGGGCCAGCCTGCGTTGCTTGAAATCTCTTAATGCAGCCAGTGGGGAGGTGCGTGTTTTTTATTAAAATGTGTCAGTCTATAAATCTGGCTCTGGTCGGAGGGACAGGTGCTGGTAATCACTGGATGACAGAGCTGTCATTCCGCAGAACCTCGGAAGCTCGTCCCCAAATCAGTATTAGCACGGCCAGATTAAAACGAGCTCCTATAATCAACACCTCGCCTCGTTATCCCTCGGCAGTGCCATGCGGCCACTGGGCTGCGTTCCTGGCTCGCAGCACTTACAGGATGGGTGATGGCTGGAAAATCCTGTGGCGCTGCGGCAGAACCGGACTATCGGGCAACCCTGGCAGACTAAGTGCTCCTGCCTGTGTGCAGCCAAAACATCATTCATTTTTATACTTGTGTCATGGCTTTTAAAGTGCATATACTGTACATTTGTATTCAAATGACTTCCACCCTCCGTGATAGAGTTATTCCAACTATACTTGTGGGAAACAAGTTGCTTTATGTTTGTCTGTACTGTCTGGGTAAATAATGTTCCCAAATATCTGTCACTGACAATCAGGCAACCCCACTTCTTTGGGGTGGAGGGAAGCAAATGTTGTAGCGCTGCAGAAGCAGCTTTGTGCTTTTCTAGGTTACGTTGAGGCAGGAGGGACAGAGAGAGGTTCATCATAGGGAGGGTTGAATTAAAGTATTTGTTAATTATTAATTTATTTTTAGTCAGTGATTTAATAGTTTAAACAGGTAAACTCTACCTGATAATAGTACAGCTTAAATGTATTTTCAATATGACCATTTCATACATTCGTACACGAGCAACATCCAGAAAAAGGAGTTGGGAACGACAGAGGGAAGAAGTGATACTGTGCATCTGTCTGTGCATACATAACAGAATGAGGACAGGTACTGAGAATTACATCCAGCATACACAACAAAAGAAGCAGTACTATGCTGTTATCCATTCATATAGAATACGGACATGTACTGAGAATTACATCCAGCATACACAATAAGAGAAGTGATACTATGCTGTTACCCGTACATACAGAATACGGACAGGTACTGATAATTACATCCAGCATACACAATAAGAGAAGCAGTACTATGCTGTTATCCGTTCATACAGAATACGGACAGGTACTGAGAATTACATCCAGCATACACAATAAGAGAAGTGATACTATGCTGTTATCCGTACATACAGAATACGGACAGGTACTGATAATTTCATCCAGCATACACAATAAAAGAAGTGATACTATGCTGTTATCCGTTCATACAGAATACGGACAGGTACTGAGAATTACATCCAGCATACACAAGGAGAAGTGATACTATGCTGTTATCCGTACATACTAAATACGGACAGGTACTGAGAATTACATCCAGCATACACAATAAGAGAAGTGATACTATGCTGTTATCCGTACATACAGAATACGGACAGGTACTGATAATTACATCCAGCATACACAATAAAAGAAGTGATACTATGCTGTTATCCGTTCATACAGAATACGGACAGGTACTGAGAATTACATCCAGCATACACAATAAGAGAAGTGATACTATGCTGTTATCCGTACATACAGAATACGGACAGGTACTGATAATTTCATCCAGCATACACAATAAAAGAAGTGATACTATGCTGTTATCCGTTCATACAGAATACGGACAGGTACTGAGAATTACATCCAGCATACACAAGGAGAAGTGATACTATGCTGTTATCCGTACATACTAAATACGGACAGGTACTGAGAATTACATCCAGCATATACAATAAGAGAAGTGATACTATGCTGTTATCCGTACATACAGAATACGGACAGGTACTGATAATTACATCCAGCATACACAATAAAAGAAGTGATACTATGCTGTTATCCGTACATACTGAATACGGACAGGTACTGAGAATTACATCCAGCATACACAATAAGAGAAGTGATACTATGCTGTTATCTGTACATACAGAATACGGACAGGTACTGAGAATTATAAACAGATTATAAAACAAGAGAAGTACAGTATAAACATGTAGAATTTCATGTTAGAAAATAACCTACAATGGCTTTCTATACAATTTTATTTCTTAATATATTATCATTATTAACAATAGCCATGTGCTTGTACCATGCATTTGTGTATTATTTACGCCCTCTAATTGCTGGGAGATTATTCCATAAACAGTTCTGCTTGTGTTACCTCTCAGTCTCCCTCAGTTTTAGTGTCCCCTTCTTCTAGAAATGCTCTTATTTTGTCGTCGTCGTCGTCCCCCCCCCTTCTCTCCCCTGAGCTCAGATCTCCCGATAGATGTTGCACCCCGCACACCGTTATAGTGGTAGAAGAAGCTAGTTGGCTGCTGTTGACTGTATAATGATCGCTCTCAATCAAGATCTGCAGATAGTCTTTTGAAGGAGGGCGTGACTGAGGTAAGGGCCAGGAAATAAAAAGTGCTAGGCTGATTTCCAAGTGCCCCAGGCAAAAATGGGAATAAAATAGGCAGTTGAAAACCCAAACACGCATTGTTCACTCAGACTGTTAGGACTGTGTCCACTTACCAGGGGTCTGGCTTAATGCTGCAGTTGGCAGATTCTAAGTCCTATAGGATTCCTATGAGCTCGTGGGAGGTAATATCCTGCATTACACTTGGGGGATTTTCCACCTTAGTCCTGATACTGAATACATATGTTATTTGTCATGATTTTGCACTATTAATATAATTGTCCTTTTGAAAAAGTGGAGATGTTGCCTATAGCAACCAATCAGATTCTAGCTTTCATTTATTTTGTGCATTCTACAACATGACAGCTAGAATCTGATTGGTTGCTATAGGCAACATCTCCACTTTTTCACACCCGCATTTTAGTAGAGTTCTACGAGTTCTGAGCCAAAAATGTTTTACATTGGCTTGTTGTGATCCTCTAAGAGGTGTATCCACCTTCATACAACTTTACTTCATTAACTTGTGTATACACTCGTTCAATTTCAACTAAACATATTACTTTTCCTTTGTTCTGCTTGATGATATAAATATATGGATAAAGAAAACAGAAGCCAGAAACATAAAGCATACTTGCCTACTCTCCCGAAATTTCCGGGAGGCTCCCGAATTTCGGGGAATTCTCCCGGACGAGTAGGCAACTTTCCGGGATTCTAAAAAATACTGAAATTCACAGCAGTGAATATTGGGGGCGGAGATTAATCTCCACCCCCTACTATTCAATGCAGTGAATTTAGGCATTTTATAGTGGGGGCGGAGCTATGGTAATGCAAAGACATCGCCACGCCCCCTCCTACCCCTGTCACGTGACCTGTCCTCCCGGAGATGTGTTGTGTAAAAGTTGCATGGGTGCAGCTATGCCCCATTAAAATGATCTGAAGGTGGACAGCCCTTTTAGTAATACAATATTGTGTCCTCCTATGTACGAATGTTCAAGAATGATGTGGATAAACATTTGATGATTTATTTGCACTAATCACTAAGGGCCGGATTTTGAGATAGGAGCTAGGCAAAGAACAGGAGCAACTTTGCACCTGGACAAACCATGTTACAATGCAAGGGGTCCAAACTGACTTATTTTTTTGCACATAAGTTAAATACTGGCAGTTTTTTCATCTAGCACACAAATACTCGATAGCTTTATTTTTACACTGAAATTAGAGTTGATCTAGGACATGCCCAACCCAAACTATAAATCTGTCCGCACGTTTTAAATTTACCTCCCCCTCCAATGCAACATGGTTTTGCCAAGGTGCAAATTTGCTCCTTTTTTTTTTTTTTGCTTTGCTTCTAACTCAGAATCAGGCCCTAGATACGTATTTTGTACAAATATCTAATCATTTAGTTATCAATTAATTTTTTATAATATTATGGTTGCATTTTTAAAAGTTTACAAAACAGTTCAATAGAAATATACTATTAATTAATAGATAGAGGGCGCGTTAATTAAAGTGCGAGATAAGTGTAGCTTTTAACAAAACCTTGTTTTTTGTTTTTTTTTTGCCTTTTTAAAATGTTTATTAAGCTCCTTAATTGCCCTTTGCGCTTATGAGTATTATGTTTTGTGACCCTTTTCAATCTCACATCCCAGCACAATGAAACTTAATGGAGGAGATACAATTAGCCCATTTACCACACTCTAAAAATTACTCAATGTCAGCTTGATGCCTCCTTATCGAAAGCAGCCTTCGGTTTGGCTCCTCAGACCAGGAGCGAACCATTATTTCACAGAGGTCCATTGCTTTCAATAAGTTTTTGATGGTTTTTAACTTTTATTTGTTTTTTTTTTTAACCTTTTTGGTAACATTTTTAATGAAAAGTTTAAACTCTGCGGGTTCTCGCTTGTAGCACTATCCCATAATCCATCACCCCCCCCCCCATGACATA